>NC_133126.1:105189839-105489839 GCF_048418815.1 Hemitrygon akajei
AAGGAGCTTGCAGTCGGATGTACTGGCACAGGCACACAGCAAAGTTCCACTAAGTCCAATTAAATTAATCAGGTGTTTAAAAGATCAGTGCTGGCAGGACAAAAGGACTTCTTAGACTTCTTAAAATAATTGACTTAGGATCAATTAAAAAGATAGGGGAATACCTAATAAATTAATTCTGATATAAGATGATTAACAACATTAATTCTTCACAGATGTGGCTACATTGCTGATTGTTTCTAGTATTCTCTGCTCTCACATTTCCAGCACCTGCAGTTTGTGCCTTGTACAAGGTTTTATATCTCATCCATAAAAGGGTATGTTTGCAATCTAACATTCCATCAGCAAGCAACAGCCAAGATTCCAATTGAATCTTTCTGACCCAAAAGAAACAGCTTAGTCTTAGTTCTTCAGCATAAATACCTGGCCCTTACATAGCAGTAAAAGCAAGATCTCTGTTTCAACATCTGATAGATGTAGAAGATCATAACAGCATCTACAGATGGTTATATACAAAAGAAAACCAAAGCATTGTTGAATAAAGATCAGCAATGGCATTTCATAAAGTTTGCATGATCCAGAAAGCAGTATACAATAACAACAACCACAAAAGGAAACCAATAAAGGACTGATGAAGGTAGGGGGCGGACATCGTCTACAATGGCCTTCAGTATGGCATTTGGCAAGGTCCCTCATGGTAACTTGAGCAGCGAGATTAAGATAAATGGGATCCATGGTAAATTAATAATTTGGATTCTGAATTGGCTTGGCCATATTCTAGGCAAGCCACTTTAGGAGGTAATCAAATTTAAGGGGGAAAGTATACAGTTAAAGATAAGACCCTAATAGCATTGATGTATAGCAGAAACTTAGGATCCAAGCCTGTATGTCCCTGAAAACAGCAACGGAAATAGATAGTAGAGACATATGGCTTGATTACCCTCATTTCAGGGGGCATAGAGTATAATAGGAAATCATTTCGCAGTTTTATAAAACTTTGGTTAGGCTGCACATAGGACTGTTGTGTGCAATTCTGGTCACCCATTACAGGAAGTATATGTAAGTTTTTAAGAGGGTACAGAAGTTTACAGAATATTGCCTGCATTAAAGGCTATTAGGCCAAGGTTGGGCAAACTTAAGTTGTTTTCATTGAAGCTGAGAGGAAGCGTGATAAAAGCTTGTGAAAGGTATAGACAAATTGTGAGAATGGACAAAGAAGTGGCAGATGGAATATAGTGAATGGACTTGGGAATTGTTGTGCAGGGTTCCCCAAAAATTAACATACAGGTTGAGTCGATGGTAAGGAAGACAAGTGCAATGCTAGCATTCATTTCGAGAGGATGAAATTTAAAAACAAGGATATAATGCTGAAGCTTTATAAGGCATTGACCAGACCACATTGTGTGTAGTTCTGGGCCCTTTATCTAAAATGTGCTGGCATTGGAGAGGGACCAGAGAAGGTTAATGAAAACGATCTGAGGAAACAAAAGGTTAATGTATAAAGAGCGCTTGATGGCTCTGGAGCTGTATGCAGTAGAGTTTAAAAAAAAACTAGGGGCAATCTCATTGAAACCCATCAAATATTGAAAGGCCTAGATAGAGTGTACGTGTAGAGGATGTTTCCTATTGTGGGAAGTCTTGGACCAGAAGGGGGAAGCCTCAGAATAGAAAAATGTCCCTTTGGAAGAGAGATGAGAAAAAATTTCTTTTGCCAGACAGTGGTGAATCTGTGGAAATAATAGTCACTGCTGGCTGTGGAAGCCAAGTCATTGGGTATAATTTAAAGTGGAGGTTGATAGGTTCTTAATTAGTAAGGGTGTCAAAGGTTATGAGATTGAGGAGGATAATATATTTGTCATGATAGAATGGCAGAGCAGATTTATGTTTTACGTTCTTATTCTCCCTGGAGGTCCATAACGAGTGGTTTTCTGAAGGGATCTGCTCTTTGTGGTTCTTATAAAATGTGGAAGGGTGGGATAACAAGTTTGCAGATGACACAAGTTTGTTGTAGATTACAATGGTACAGTTATAGGACGCAGAATTATAATGAGAAGTGGAGTTCAATCCGGAAAAATAATACACTTTGGAAGGTTCAACTTGAAGGCAGAGGGTTAATGGCAGGAATAGAGGAATCTTGGGGACCATGTCCACAGATCCCTCAAAAGTTGCTTCACAAGTTGATAGAGTGGTTAAGAAGGCATATGTTGTGATGGCCTTCATTATTATGGGGATTGAGTTCAAAAGTAATGAGATAATGTTACAGCTCTATAAAACTCTGGTTAGGTCACACTTGGAATACTGCATTCAGTTCTAGTCACCTCAAAATTGAAGGATATGGAAGCTTTAGATACAGTGCAAAGCAGATTTACCAGGATGCTGCCTGGATTAGAAAGCATGTCATGTAAGGAAAGGTTGAATGAACTAGAGATTTTCTCTTTGCAGCAAAAATGAGGAGTGACTTTACAGAGGAACATAGGATAAGAGGCATAATAGAATGGACCGCCAGTGACATTTTTTCCCAAGACAGAAATGCCTGACATAAAAGGGCATACTTTTATGATTGGAGGAAAGTTTAGGGGGGGATGTCAGGAGGTAGGTTTTGGTATACAGAGTGATATGTGTATGGCATGTGCTGCTGGGTGTGGTGATAGAGGCAGATACATGAAGGACATTTAAGAGGTCCTCAGAGAGGCACATGGAAGAAAGAAAACTGGAGTTTTATCTGGGAGGGACGGGTAACATTTATCTTGGAGTAGGTTATTCATAGGCTAAGAGTACATAGAAGTGTTGGTAGTAATGATCTTATTGACTTGTTAAGTACTTTCAAAGATCATTTAGAGTTCCAAGTGGGCCAACCCAGTTGCAATGAGGGAAGGTTTCTCATTGGAATTGTCTGGATCACCCAACCACAGGTCAAAAAATTCTGCATTGTGGTGCCAGATGAAGTAAATCCCGAAAAATAAACAAAATTCTTGAATTAGAAATATTGTGTAATAGCGTGTGATAGAGTGGCATGTTTCAAGTGATGAAGTCCCAGTCTCCCAGGAGGCCTGTATTCGAGTCTCACCACTGCCATTGAATGGATATGGATTCCTCAAAGTCTGCATGGATGGGAGGGTGATGGAAGATTTATGGAACAAGTGCGGGTTGATGGGACTAGGCAGAATAACAGCTTCACATGGACTAGATGGGTCAATTGGCCTGTTTCTGTGCTCTAGTGCTCTAATAATCTCACGCACTCACACACAATTTCTTGTAGCTAGGTCTTTATGAATAACTTCTCTCCTTGCCAAGTAGCTCATCCCACAGGCGATCTGAATGGCCATATGTACAAGGTCCTGCTGCGATATTGCCTGTAAAAAATACATAACCATTACTTGAATTTAATCAGCAAAAAGTAGAGAAATGAGTCAAACCAATTAGAATTGTTTTTCTTAAATCCCGATCTAAAGTTTCCTCCAGCACCTCCAGTTTCCACCCACCTTCCAAAGAAGGTATGGTTAGGATTAGCGAGCTCAAGGGTATTCTATGTTGGTATTGGAAGCATGGTGCTTTTTGCAGTCTGCCCAGCACAATCCATGCTGATTTGACTTGACGCAGAACAATGCATTTCATCGTATCTTTTTACGTATATGTGATAAGCAAAACTAATATTTAATCTTTGAAACCATTGTACTTAAATATAATCAATATTACTGATAAATTGTTACAAAGGCACACGAAACATGCTTGAAACTTTTGCATTCTCAGATACATAGACTAAAATATGGTGGGACTGATGCTTGTTTATTTCACCAAAGTCAGACTGTGTACTAAGCACTGAGGAACCCACTAGATGCAACTTTTCAGTGGCCTGTAATTGGTTTACAAACAGTATTAGCAGTCCCCCATTCATCTGGAAACACTCCTTTAGACAGGGAGAATCAATCAACAGAACTTACACAACTTCTTCCCCTACTTCTTTTAGCATCCAGGGATGTATTGCATCTAGGGTTAGCATGCTCTTCATTTCCAAAGATACTAAAGCCCTTAGCTTGAACTCTCATTTGTTGTGCTTACCTCCCCCAATATTTAAAACTCTTCAATCTAAATTAAAAGTTAATATCACCTCCCCTCATCTTTTATGTAGACTAGTAAAATAATCATCCTGATAGAAATGTTGCTCCAGGAACCACTCCATACTTGGCCATCCAGCTAGATGGACTAATCTTTTGGAACGAAGGAAGTGCCACGATTTCCAGCAAGAAATAGTGGACTTTGTGTGTGCCCACAAAGGTCTGTGTGTCTGTGTGAAATCCTTGGTAGTAACGGCCCATGGCTTACTGCAGACAGTTTTTAAAGGTGAGTGCAAGCCCCTCTACTTACCGAGGGAGTTCAATGTCATTTATTGCTGCTTACACCACCCCAACTCCCAATCTGCCTTCAGATTAGGGGACAGGATGACTCTAAGGTTAGCAAGAGCCACACTCTCTTGTGCCTAGTGGCGAAGTGGCAAGATATACAAACCATAACAAATCCGCCCTGTGGGTTAATGACAGTGACGCCTCCCTTACTGATAGGCTGAATGCCTTCTATGCACGATCTGATGCATTTCTTTGATGATGTGACATCAAAGAAAGCCCCGGTTCCCCTTGAGGAACAGGCATCCCCTCTGGTCACAGACAAGGTGAGGAAGATCCTAGCCAGCGTAATCACACTCAAAGCTGTGGGGTCGGATAACATACCTGGTCAGGTGCTGAGGGACTATACAGTCTAGCCAATAGAGGTCTTAACAGGCATCTTTTATATATCTGAAACAGTCCAATTCAAGGCAGCCATCATCATTCCAGTGCCTAAGAGAAGAACAGTAACTGACTTAAACAATAACCGCCCAGCAGCACTGACTTCAACAATCAAGAAGTGCTTTGAGTGGCTGGGAAAGAATCATATAAAATCCCATCTTCCAGCTACATTGGATTCTTTCCAGTTCGCCTACCACTCAAACCAGTCCACTGATGATGCCATAGACTCAGCCCTCCATTTTGTCCTGTCCCACTTAGAAAACAATGCCTTATAAGCCAGGATGTTGCTCATTGACTTCAGCTCAGCATTTAACACGATCATCTCTGAACACCCTTGTTGGGATTCAACACCCCTCTCTATAACTCTATACTGGACTTCTTGACGAAAAGACCCCAGTCAGACCAAGTTAGCAACAATATCTCAAGCTTCATTACACTGAGTACTGGTGCCCCCAGGGCTGTTCAGTCACACTGCTGACTCATGACTACACTGTCAGATCCAGCTCAAACAGTATCACCAAGTTTGCTGATGATACTAGTGGTTGGTCTCAGCAGTAATGGTGAGTCAGCATACAGAGAACAAGTAGGAGGTTTACCAGATGGAGAGAGAACAACACTCTGAGTCTCAATGTTGAGAGTGATGATTGTGGACTTCAGGAAGGCACAGGTCGACTAGTCTCCATTGCATTTCAACGACTGCAGTGGAGTGAGTGAAGGGTATAAAGTTCCTTGGTGTGCACATAATGGAAGATCCAACCTAGACCCACAATGCCTCCTCACTAGTCAAGAAGGCACAGCAGCACCTACACTCTCTGAGGAGACTGAGGTGTGCAAGGTTCCCTGCCCCCACTCTTACAACTTTCTACAGGAGTACAATTGAGAGCGTCCCACCTGGCTGCATCATTCTATGGTATGGAACACTGTAAGGCATCGTGGCGCAAGACCCTTCAGAGGATAGTAAGTACTGGTGAGGGTATCTTCCCTATTTGGTACATTAAAAAAATTATTTATTTATTGAGATACAGCGCGGAATACTATTCACAGGACAATTTACAATAACAAATTAACCTACCAAACTGTGCGTCTTTGGACTGTGGGCAGAAACAAGAACACCTGATAGAAACCCATGTGGTCACAGGGAGAACACATACGAGGGGTGATTGATAAGTTCGTGGACTAAGTAGAGGGAGTATACTTTAGAAAACTTAGCACATTTATTTTTCAAAATAGTCCCCTCCTACATTTACACACTCAGTCCAGCGGTCGTGGAGCATATGGATCTTGGACCTCCAGAAAGTGTCCATAGCGTGGGTCATTGATAAGTTCGTGGCCTAAGGTAGAAGGAGATGAGTTACTAACTTCTGAGCAGTAAGGAGGAACTGATGAATCATAAGGTCCACATTTACAGATCCCTCAAATTGCTTTGTAAATTGGTCGGGTGGTTAAGAACGCATAGGTGGTTGCCCTTCAGCAGTCATGGGTTGAGTTTAAGAGCCACAAGGCAGGGTTATAGCTCTATAAAACTTTGGTTAGACCACACTTGCAAGATTGTGTTCAGTTTTGTTTGCCTCATTATAGGAAGAATATACAAGTTTAGACAAAGAGATGTCTGGATTAGACAACATGACTTTTGAAACAGAATAAAGGGTGTAAAGGTAGTAAGGTAGAAGGCCTAAAGTGCATGTACTTCAGTGCAAGAGGCATCAAGAACAAAGGTGATGAACTGAGAGCTTGGATACATATATCAAACGTAGTGGCCATTATAGAGACTTGGCTGGCACCAGAGCAAGAATGGATTCTCAATATTCCTGGATTTCAGTGCTTTAAAAGGGATGGAGGGGGGAAAGGGGAGGAGGGGTGGCATTACTGGTCAGGGATACTATTACAGCTACAGAAAGGGTGGGTAATGTAGCAGGATCCTCTTTTGAGACAGTATGGGTGGAAGTCAGGAACAGGAAGGAAGCAGTTACTCTTCTGGGAGTATTCTATAGGCCCCCTGGTAGCAGCAGAGATACCGAGGAGCAGATTGGGAGGCAGATTTTGGTAAAGGTGTAAAAATAACAGGGTTGTTATCATGGATGACTTTAGCTTCCGTAATAGTGATTGGCACCTGATTAGTTCCAATGGTTTAGATGGGGCAGAGCTTGTTAAATGTATCCAGGACGGATTCCTGTCACAGTATGTTGACAGGCCGACTGGGGGAATGCCATACTAGATCTAGTATTAGGTAACGAACCAGGTCAGGTCACAGATCTCTCAGTGGGTGAGCATCTGGGGGACAGTGACAACTGCTCACTGGCCTTTAGCATTATCATGGAAAAGGACAGAATCAGAGTGGACAGGAAATTTTTTAATTGGGGAAGGGCATATTATGAGCTTTATTATTATATTATAATAATATTATTATTATAAGGCTAGAACTTGCAGGTGTGAATTGGGATGATGTTTTGCAGGGAAATGTACTATGGACATGTGGTCGCTGTTTAGGGATCTCTTGCAGGATGTTAGAGATAAATTTGTCCCGGTGAGGAAGATAAAGAATGGTAGGGTGAAGGAACCATGGGTGATAAGTGAGGTGGAAAATCTAGTCAGGTGGAAGAAGGCAGCATACATGAGGTTTAGAAAGCAAGGATCAGATGGGTCTGTTGAGGAATATAGGGTAGCAAGAAAGGAGCTTAAGAAGGGGCTGAGGAGAGCAAGAAAGGGGCATGAGAAGGCCTTGGCAAGTCGGTTAAAGGAAAACCCAAAGGCATTCTTCAATTATGTGAAGAACAAAAGGATGACAGGAGTGAAGGTAGGACTCATGAGAGATAAAGGTGGGAAGAAGTGCCTGGAGGCTGTGGAAGTGAGCGAGGTCCTCAGTGAATACTTCTCTTCAGTATTCACCAATGAGAGGAAACTTGATGACGGTGAGGACAATATGAGTGAGGTTGATATACTGGAGCATGTTGATATTAAGGGAGAGGAAGTGTTGGAGTTGTTAAAATACATTAGGACAGATCAGTTCCTGAGGCCTGATGGAATATTCCCCAGGCTGCTCCACGAGGTGAGGGAAGAGATTGCTGAGCCTCTGGCTAGGATCTTTATGTCCTCGTTGTCCACGGGAATAGTACCAGAGGATTGGAAGAAGGTGAATGATGTCCCCTTGTTCAAAAAAGGTAGTAGGGATAGTCCAGGTAATTATAGACCAGTGAGCCTTACGTCTGTGGTGGGAAAGCTGTTGGAAAATATTCTTAGAGGTAGGATCTATGGGCATTTAGAGAATCATGGTCTGATCAGGGACAGTCAGCATGACTTTGTGAAGGGCAGATCGTGTCTAACAAGGCTGATAGAATTCTTTGAGGAGGTGACCAGGCATATAGATGAGGGTAGTGCAGAGGATATGATCTACATGGATTTTAGTAAGGCATTTGACAAAGTTCCACATGGTAGGCTTATTCAGAAAGTCAGAAGGCATGGGGTCCAGGAAAATTTGGCCAGGTGGATTCAGAATTGCCTTGCCTGCAGAAAGCAGAGGGTCATGGTGGAGGAAGTACATACAGACTGGATGGTTGTGATTAGTGGTGTCCCACAAGGATCGGTTCTGGGACCTCTACTTTTCGTGATTTTTATTAACGACCTGGATGTGGGGGTAGAAGGGTGGGTTGGCAAGTTTGCAGACGACACAAAGGCTGGTGGTGTTGTGGATGGTGTAGAAAATTGTCGATGATTGCAGAGAGACATTGGAGAGGATGCAGAAGTGGGCTGAGAAGTGGCAGATGGAGTTCAACCTGGAGAAGTTTGAGGTGGTACACTTTGGAAGGACAAACTCTCAAGGCAGATTACAAGGTAAATGGCAGGATACTTGGCAGTGTGGAGGAGCAGAAGGATCTGGGGGTACATGTCTACAGATCCCTGAAAGCTGCCTCACAGGTAAATAGGGTAGTTAAGAAAGCTTATGGGGTGTTAGCTTTCATAAGTCAAGGGATAGAGTTTAAGAGTTGTGAGGTAATGAACCAGCTCTATGGAACTCTGGTTAGGCCACACTTGGAGTACCGTTTCCAGGTCTGGTCGCCTCACTATAGGAAGGATGTGGAAGCATTGGAAAGGGTGCAGAGGAGATTTACCAGGATGCTGCCTGGTTTAGAGAGTAGGCATTATGATCAGAGATTAAGGGAGCTAGGGCTTTACTCTTTGGAGAGAAGGAGGATGAGAGAAGACATGATAGAGGTATACAAGATATCAAGAGGAATAGATAGAGTGGACAGCCAGCGCCTCATTCTCAGGGCACTACTGCTCAATGCAAGAGGACTTGGCTTTCAGGTAAGGGGTGGGAAGTTCAAGGGGAATATTAAGAGGAAGGTTTTTTACTCAGAGAGTGGTTGGTGCGTGGAATGCACTAACTGAGTCTGTGATGCAGGCAGATACACTAGTAAAATTGAAGAGACTAACAGACAGGTATATGGAGGAATTTAAGGTGGGGGGGGGGTTATAGACAATAGGTGCAGAAGTAGACCATTCGGCCCTTCGAGCCTGCACCGCCATTTTGAGATCATGGCTGATCATCTACTATCAATACCCGGTTCACCTATCCACCACACCAATTTTGTTGTTATTCATAAATTATGCCATTACATTCTAATCTAAATTGCAAATATATATGATACAGACAGCCCAGTTCCGATCCTCAAGGCACACCACTAGTTATATGGGAGGCAGGGTTTAAGGGTCAGCACAACATTGTGGGCCGAAGGGCCTGTAATGTGCTGTACTATTCTAAGTTCTAAGATAGATTGAGCAAGCTGGAACGTTCCTCTTTCGCACAAAGGGTGAGAGGCAACTTGATGGAGGTGCAGAAGATGATAAGAGGCATAGATAGTGGATAGCCAGAGACTTTTTTCCTAAGCTAACACCAGGGGGACATTATTTTAAGGTGATTGAAACGCAGTATGGGGAGGGTGGGGGGGAGTCAAAGATAGATCTTTTTACATGGAGAATGTTAAGTGTATGGAATACCCTCCCAGGGCCTGTGACAGTGTGAGATACATAACGGACACTTTAGAAATTCTTAGATATGCACACAGATGAGGGCTTTGTAGGAGGGAAGGATAAGAATGATCTTTGGGTAGGTTTAAAAGTTGGCACAATATTCTGGTCTGAAAGGCCTGTACTGTGCTACAGTGTTCTGTGTTCTATGCTCAATTCCCCTCAATGTTGAGAAACGTAAAATCCTCCAGAACTACAGTTCTATTCACTTTACATCCCACTGTGATCTGCCATGATATCTATTTTTCCAATTCCCAATAACTATGAGGAGGCCTACACATAACCTACAACAGTGATCAACCCTTTCTTTTCTGTGTTCTACCCATGCAGCATGCATCATAGGCCGAACCCACCCTGTATTTTCTCTAAGTTCCACACTTTCGGATTAGCAGTGCAGTGTGCTCCCCATTTTGCAATCCCCTCCCATCCCATTTTCACTCCCAGCCTCAATACCCTGGAATATTGAGCTGACTGACCCTCAACCATTTTACCATGATTGCAACAATTCCACCTGATTAACCAGTCTAGTCCGAAAAAAATTACTAAGCAACTACCATCAACAGATCACTTGCAATACCAGGGGAAGCAACACACTGGACCATTGCTACACCACCATCAAGAATGCCTACTGTGCTATTCCACACCCTCACTTCAGGAAGTCTGATCACCTAGCTGTACTTCTACTCCCTGAGTATAGGCAGAGAATGAAGACTGCAGCACCAGCAGTGAGGACCAAGAATGCATGGACAAGGGAAGCACAAATGCGCCTACAGGACTGCTTTGAATCGGTGGACTGGACTGTATTCAGGGATTCATCTTCAAAACTGGATGAGTATGTTGCAGTTGTTAGTGACTTCATTAAAACCTGTTTGGAT
Source organism: Hemitrygon akajei (assembly GCF_048418815.1). NCBI lineage: Eukaryota > Metazoa > Chordata > Chondrichthyes > Myliobatiformes > Dasyatidae > Hemitrygon > Hemitrygon akajei. The sequence goes on from NC_133126.1 coordinate 105,200,521, forward strand.
GAGTGTGTGCCCACGAAGACTTACTGTACATTCCCAAACCAAAAGCCGTGGATGAACCAGGAGGTACATTGTCTACTGAAGGCTTGATCTGTAGCATTCAGGTCTGGCAACCCAGGCCTGTACCAGAAAACCAGGTATGATTTGTGGAGGGTATTTCAAGGGCAAAGAGACAACTTCGAACGAGGTTGGAGGCGACATTGGATACATGGCAACTCTGGCAGGGTCTGCAAGACATTACTTCCTACAAAGCAATGCTTTACTACCAGATGAACTCAACGCCTTCTTATACACGCTTTGGAAGGGAGAACACAACTACAGCTGTGAAGATTCCTGCTGTCCTGACGAAGGGTCTTGGCCTGAAACGTCGACAGTGCTTCTCCTATAGATGCTGCCTGGCCTGCTGTGTTTCACCAGCATTTTGTGTGTGTTGTCGAGGCTGCATCTCTGTCTGGTATGGAGGGTCCACTGCACAAAACCAAAAGAAACTGCAGAAGATTGGAAATTTAGTCAGCTCATCTTGGGTACTAGCCTGCAAAGTACCCAGGACATCTTCAGGGAACGGTGTCTCAGAAAGGTGGTGTCCATTATTAAGGACCTCCATCACCCAGGTCATGCCCTTTTCTTACTGTTACCATCAGGTAGGAGGTACAGAAGCCTGAAGGCACACACTCAGCAATTCAGAAACAGCTTCTTCCCCTCTGCAATCCGATTCCTAAATGGACATTGAATCTTTAGATACTACCTCTTTTTTTTTAATATACAGTATTTCTATTTTTGCACATTTTAAAAAATCTATTCAATATACGTAACTGATTTACTTTTTATTATTACTTTTATTTATTATTATAATATATATTTCTTTCTGCTAGATTATGTATTCTATTGAACTGCTACTGCTAAGTTAACAAATTTCATGTCACATGCTGGTGATAATAAATCTGATTCTGATTGGAGCATTCAGCTCAGCCATTTTACCAGTTCTTACCACTGAACTTCTGTTGTATTTTCTACATACGAGTCAGCTTCCCCACTTACAGAATTATCATTTGGGTTCCAACATCTGACATGTTTACACCCTCCCGAGCAGAACTAGCAAGCCTCCCTGCAAAGGTATGGGAGCCTCTCCAGTTCAGATGCAACTGATCCTTTGGGTACAGTGCCACCTATTCTAAAAGAGATTATAATGATCCAGAAACCTGAAGCCCTCAGTCCTGCAGCAGCTCCTTAATCACACATTAATCTCTTCTATTTCCACTTTCAATATGCACTCTTCCTGAAGATGATTTCTTTATCCTGTTTTGTGTGTCACACTGAAAGCTGAAAAAGCCAAACATGGGAAAAATTGTAAGCATGATTTGTTTTGATCATTTTGTGAATTGGCTACTGTAGCAAGGTCATCACAGAATGCTATGGCTGCTTTTACTTGATGTTAGAGAGGAGTACCTTTCCAGATCTACTGCTGCTGTCTTAACAGCTTGTGTTAAAATCAGCACTAGTGCTTAAACCATGTTAAACTATCCAAATGAGTTTGTAAGTTGAAATCCTATTTGCAGAGGTCCAATAGATTCCAGTTAAATGGGACACATTGCGACCAGTACATTTTGGTTCAATTAAGAAGGTACTCCAATTTGCTGAAGTTTCATCTAAATAGTTTAAAAGGTGTAAAAAGACAAACTGAGTAACAAATTATGTATTTAAATGAAATACAGAACAAACTGTGGAACACTACCAATCCTACTACAGTACTATAACCATATTACAATTACAGCACGGAAACAGGCCATCTCAGCCCTTCTAGTCCGTGCCGAACGCTTACTCTCACCTAGTCCCACCGACCTGCACTCAGCCCATAACCCTCCATTCCTTTCCTGTCCATATACCTATCCAATTTTACTTTAAAACTATATATTAGTTCCTAATAGTTTTTGATGAGGAATTCATCCACTGAACGCTGCCATGTTCTTTCCACTGTAAATGAACAAAATCAGCAGAAACCTACTGCAGATAATGAACTGCCCTCATATAATGCTGTCGATGATTGCATCCTCCAAATCTTCATTTTCATTGTAAGGTTCAAGATGATTGTCAATACCTTCAAATTCTACGTAGTTCCTAACTTGCTGAAGTAGTAGTTTTGTTTCATTTTCACTCCCGATTGTTACAGGCATCTCTAAGCCTGAATGCTTAGTGAGAAAACAGTTCTGAATTGTCTTACTGCTTCTTTCTCACCAACCATCAACGACAAAAATCACTGATTTTGACACAAACACTCGCTACTGGTGTTATTTAAGAACTGTTCTAAGTACAGTATAGTGAGTGCGATTGATGCTAATGAGAAACTGTTCGGCAAGTCATTGTCCCTAATTAAGCGGCATAGTGTTCCAAATTAACAAAGGGAATCCAGGCTATTTTCTTGATTAGTTTTTGTTCTTTAAGAGTTGTCCCGATTAACCGATGACCCATCTAACACGAATCCAATGTACATGTTTTCTGAGATTAAAAACAGAGCTTAAGGAATTAAATTATGAGTACACCACCACATACCTGGCTTGTGTTTCTTACATTTAAAGATTCATGTGCAATCCAGATGATTTGTTTGAAAGGGTTTGATAGAGTGAACGTGAAAAGAAACAATTGAACTTGTGGGCATTTGGAATAAGCAAATATAATTTTATAACTGGAGCAAGAGCATTCAACAATGAAATCTAGAAAGCACTTTGTGCACAGAAAGGGTACTAACATTGCAACTAATCCTCAAACACCACACTGCTGCAGTATGGATATTGTCAAGCTGGTTGCCCTGACTTTGAACTAGGTGACATCAACTTTGGAACAGATGACACTGTTACCAATTGGCACGATTTGTTAGTTTTTTTTGTGCGGGGAGGAGGTGTGTTAGAACCATAGAACATTACAGCACAGAAACAGGCCTTTTGGCTGTGCTGAACCATTATTCTGCCTAGTCCCAATGACCTGCACCATATCCCTCTCATCCATGTACCTGTCCAAGTTTTTCTTAAATGTTAAAAGTGAGCCCGCATTTACCACTTCATCTGGCAGCTCATTCCACACTCCCACCACTCTCTGTGTGAAGAAGCCCCCCCCCATGTTCCCTTTAAACTTTTCCCCCTTCACCCTTAACCCATGACCTCTGTTTTTTTTCCTCCTCTGGCCTCAGTGGAAAAAGCCTGCTTGCATTCACTCTATCTATATCCTTCATAATTTTATATACCTCTATCAAATCTCCCCTCATTCTTCTACACTCCAGGGAATAAAGTTTTAACCTATTCAACTTTTCTCTGTAACTCAGTTTCTCAAGTCCCGGCAACATGCTTGTAAACCTTCTCTGCACTCTTTCAACCTTATTAATATCCACACAATGTTCCTTCTCTTCTCTGAATCTGCCACCTGCCTGGCTACAGGAATTAGAACCAGAGTGGTAACAATGAAGGTTTCAGCAAGTCTGGTAAAGTTTGTTGCTCTTCCTGCCTTTCAGATTGCCTTACACTGATCAGCTCCAATGTGCTTTGGTATGCAGTGGCCTGTGCTGGGAACACATAGGGTCATTCGGCCTTTGGACCACACTCACACCTCACATTTATATCCTCACCCTATCATCTCGAGATCTCACATTAATTGTACACAGAAAGATGATGAGACTAATGGTGTGCCTGAGAGGTTAGTGCTGGGCCCATTTTGTTTGTTATTTATATCAATAATTTGGATTAGAATACACAACACAAAGTTTGCAGATGTTATTTAAAATAGGTAGCATCATGGAAAATGAAGGAAGTTGACAAAAATTACAGGGTTTATCTTAATTGGCTGAGTAGGTGGGCTGAACAACAGAAAATTGAATTTAGAGTCATAGTCATAGAAAGTACAGTGCAGAAACAAGTCCTTTGACCCATCTAGTCTATGGCCAAACCACTTAAACTACCTACTTCAACTGACCTGCACCTGGATCATAGTCCTCCATAACCCTATCAGCGATGTATCTGTCCAAACTTTTCTTAAGCATTGAAATCAAGCTCACATGCACCACTTGTGCTGACAGCTCATTCCAAACTCTCACAACTCTCTCAAGTAGTTTCCCTCATGTTCCCCTAAACTTTTCACCTTTCACCCATGACCTTGAGTTGTAATCCCACCCAACCTCAGTGGAAAAAGCTTGCTTGCATTTACCCTATATATACCCTTCATAATTTTGTATACCTGTATCAAATCTTCACTCAATCTCCCACATTTCCTTATAAACTTGCATCCTCCAGAACTGGCAAAATCCTTATAAATTTTCTCTGTACTCTTTCAACTTTGTTTACATCATTCTTGTAGGTAGGTGACCAAAACTACGCAATACTCCAAATCAAGCCTCACCAATTTAATTCAGATAATTGCAAGGTATTGCATTATAGAAAGGCATATCCAAGTAAGATTTACCACAATGAATGGCGGGGCCCTTGCAAGTGCTGCAGAAAAGAGTGAGCTTGAAGTACAGTTGCAAGAAGTTTGTGATCCCTCTGCAATTATCTGGTTTTCTGCATTCATTACACACAAAATGTGGTCTGATTGTTATCCAAGTACAAGTTATCCAAGTACACACAATCTGCCTAAATTAATAACACACAAGCAATTATACTTCTCATCAATATAGAGTACACCATTTAAACAGTCAGTCTACGTTCAAAAATGCAGGTGAACGTCTGGGATAATGCCTTCTACAGAAGCTATTTGGAGTCAGGTGTTCCAATCAACGAGATGAGATTGGAGGTGTGGGTCGAAGACACAGAAAGTCAAGATACTGACAGAAGCCGCTCTTCAAGAAAGATCTGTATATGTGCACCATGCCTTGATCAAAACAATTTTCAAAAGACCTTAGAAAAAAAGTAGAGATGCATGAACCTAGAAAAGGTTACAAAAGCATTTCTAAAGACCTGAGTGCTCATCAGCCCACTGTAAGAGAAATTGTCTACAAATGGAGGAAACTCAGTACTGTTGCTATTCTCCCTAGGAGTGGGCATCCTGCAAAGATCACACCAAGAGCACAACATGCAATGCTTAAGGAGGTGAAAAAGAACCCAAAGGTAACAACAAAAGACCTGCAGAATTCTCTAGAATGTGCTAAAGTCTCTATTCACATGTCTACTATATAAAAAAACACTGAAGAAGAACGGTGTTAATGGAAGGACACCAAGGAGGAAATCACTGCTCTCTTAAAAAAAACACTGCTTTACATCTCAAGTTTGCAAAAGACCACCTGGATATTCCAAAATACTTCTGGGACAATGTTCTATGGACAGACGAGACAAAAGTTAACTTTTTGGCAGAAATGCACTCTACTACGTTTGGAGGGAAAAGGGGACTGCACACCAACACCTAAACCTCATCCCAACTGAAGCATGGTGGAAGGACCATCATGGTTTGGGGCTGCTTTGCTGCCTCAGTGTCTGGACAGCTTGCAATTGTTGAGGGAACATTGAATTCAAAATTGTAATAAGACATTCTAAAGGAGAACTTCAGGGTAGCAGTCTGTCTGAAGCCTAATAGAGGTTAGATGATGCAACAAAAGAATAATACAAAACACAAGAGTAAATCAACAACAGAATGGTTTAAAAAGAAGAAACTTTGTGTTTTAGAATGGCTAAGTCAGAATCCAGACCTTAACCTAATTGAGATGCTGTGGCATGACCTTAAGACTGTTCATGCAAAGTATCCTGGAAATATTAATGAACTGAAACAGTTTTGCATGGAGGAACAGTCTAAAATTTCTCCTTGCTGTTGTTGCAAACCCAAACTTTTTCTTGCAACTGTATATGGTTCACAGAAAGCGAGGTCACAGGAAGAAAGGGTGATGAAGGCAGCTTTTGGCACATTAGCTGTCATACTTCAGGGCACTGAGTGTACAGGTTGGAAGATCATGGTGCGGTTGTACAGAATGTTCTATAGTACAATAGTGAGGCTACACTTGGAGTACTGGGTTTAGTTTTGGTTGCCCTGCTAAAGGAATTATGTTATTAAACCAGAAAAAGTGCAAAAAGCTTTGAATTGAATGAAAGCTTTTACGAGATCTTGAGGTCAATGGAGAGGTTGGACAGGCTTTATTCTTGGTGTAGGAGACTGAGAAGTGATCTTACAGAGGTATACAAAATCACAAGGGGAATAGATAGAGTAAATTAACTCAGTACTTTTCCTTAGAGTTGAAGAATCATGACTAGGAGTACATACGTTTAAGTTGGGAGTGGAAAGGTTTAATAGGCACTTGAGGACAACTCCCCACCTCACCCCCCACAAAAGGTGTGTTATACAGTTGAAGTCAGAAGTTTACATACACCTTAGCCAAATACATTTAAACTCAATTTTTCACAATTCCTGACATTTAATCCTAGAAGACATTCACTGTCTTATGCCAGTTAGGATCACTACTTTTAAACTCACTTCCTCAAAGGGTGATGGAAGCAGTCACTGAATATCTGCGAAGCAAAAGTAGATCAGTCATCCATTAACATGGATGGCTGAGCACAGCTAAAGCACTGACTTCTCAGAACAGGTTCAATCAGCCCAGCAGAAATGTGGAAGGGTACGTGCACTGGCACCTAATCTCCAGCACGGCTTTATTTCTGCATTGTAATCTGCAGCCACTTAAGTTAGGAATACATTGGCTCACGAAGAGCACAGAACTGAAGAATGCCTTAGTGTCATTGAAGCTTACCTTTACTTTTAAAAATCAGAGGACTTGTACCACTTTCTAACTCTTACAAATTCATGACAAGCACTCATGACCTTCACTCAACTTGAATATTTACTTCAGTGCACCAACACTCCCAAAAGGCATACAAATCTACTTTCATAAGCACTGTTTCTGAATGACACAGTATTTAAAACAATTCCATAAAAGCACAACTACTACATGAAGATATTACATTTCTTGCTGTACGCTGCTGAAAACTTCAACCCATATCCAAATAAGGAATAATTTAAGAATGTATAGCCTCTACAGATGCAGCTGCTGTAGATTGCACATTAAGTACAAAATTTTATGTAGTTGAATGGAACTGAACAAATCACTTGCTGTCACATATACCACTGAACCTTCAACTAAACCCAAACATGTTCTGATTATCATTTGAACATTAAGTCATTTTAATCCCACAAATGTTATTCTATGAAGGAGCCAGTTATAAATATCTACTACTGTTCTTCGGGTTCAGATAACATCAGTAAACAGTGGCACTAACATAGTTCCTTATTTTACTGTTAACATTACTCCATAGTTTACAGGTAGATGAAAAACTTTGATGTTTTGTTGTGATTCTTCCTAAAACTGCCATTCAATCAATCCTTATGCAAAACATTGAACACAGTACAGCAAAACACACCCTTCAGCCCACGTTGTGCCAAACTAATAATTAACAACCTAATTAATCACTTCTACCTGCATTTGGTTCTCATCCCTTCATTGTCTGCACAGTCTTTTATCTAAGAGCTTCATAAATGCCTCTATCATATTTGCCTCCACCAGTACTCCCACAAGAACCTCAAGTACTCTATGTAAGTAAAAACTTGCCCCACACATCTCCTTTGAACTTCTTCCTCTAATCTCAGTGAGATGCTTGCCCTCTCATATTAGACATTTCATTCCAGGTAATAAAGATACCAACTGTTCACTCTATCTATGGATCTACATCTTTATAAACATCTACAAGTATACACTCAACCTTCACTGCTCCAAAGGAAACAACGGTGTAGAACATTGCCAAAGGATTAAGTGGATGTCAAATCTCTACTCACAGCACATGCCCTTTAATCCAGACAACATCCTCATAATACTCTTCTGCATCCTCTTCAAAGACTCCACATCCACAAATGGGAGTGCTGAGAATTGAATGCAATATTTCAGATACAGCTGAGTTTTATGAAGCTGCAGCACAACTTCTTGACTCTTGAACACAGTGCCTTGACTAATCAAGGCAAACACACAGTGTAGCTCTTTACCACCCTATCAACCAGTGTGGCCACTTTCAAAGAGCAATGGACTTGAACCTCAAGATCCTTCTGTACATTTGTAATGGTAAGGTTTCTGTCACTATTTGTGTACTGACACTTAACATTTGATCTCCCAAAGTCCAACACCTCACATTTGTACAGATCAAATTCCATCTGCTATATCTCTGCCCATTACGTGCAATTGATCTTTATTCCACTATATCCTTTGGCAATGTTCAACACCAATCTTTCCATCATCTGTAAACTCACTAAATCACTCATCCATATTTTCATCCAAGTCTGTTATATACATCATAGAGCAGAGGTCTCAATACGAATCCCTGAGGAACATCTCTAGTCAGAAGCCTTCAACCAGAGTAAGTCACATCGACCACGACCTTCTATCTTCAATGGGCAAAAGTGGATAGAGAAACATTAACAACCTAATTATAGAGGCTCAGCAGAAAAGGATAAAATTTCTGTGCCATATCTGTCTCAGACTCTATAAATTGTAAAAAGTGACCTTGAAGTTACCTGTGGATTGTTGGCTTCAGCAAGCTTGCATTGTCGAAGGAAGAGCTTTAGATTTCCCCAATTCATGTACGGAAATAATACCATGGGCCTCTCCCCATCCTCAATGCAAACGTGATTGATAGGCAATAGGTTTCTGGGCCAACACAAAAGCAACACAAAATTAGTCGCAATCAAACAACAATGAACCGTTATAGATTACAGAGCAGTACAGCACTGGACAGGTCATTTGGCCCATGATATTTTGTTGATCTTCATGCCAATTTATACTAAATGCCCTCCTACAGTGTATCATTGATATACTTCCATTCCCTTCATATTCAAATGTATATGAAAAAGCCTCTTAAACTCCACCTAAACTGCCTGATTAACCCACTACAGGTACCAACCAATCTCTGTGAAAAACACTTGGTCCTCACATTACCCTTAAACTTTGCCCCTCCAACCTCAAAAGCATGTCCTCTGGCATTTGACCTTCCTGCTTTGGGGAAAAGATTCTTATTGTCTCCCCTATATATGCATCTCATAATTATTTTTTTAAAAAACTTTCATCTGCTGTCGGTAGGACAATCAAGTTTTTTTCTATTTTTTCTTATACTTCTGGTCCTGGTAGCAAGCTGGTAAACCTCTTCTGCCTCGTCTCCACGTTCTTCCTATAATGGGATGACTAAAACTGCATGCAATACTCCAAGTGTAGTCTGATTAATGTTTTATATAGCTGCAGCTTCACTTCATTACTCCTATACCCAACACTAATACCAGTGAAGGCTAGCATGCCACATACCTTCTTTAACACCTTATCCATATGTGTAACCACTTTCAGTGAACTGTGGACCTGAACACCAAAGTACATTGTATATCAATGCTGTGAAGGCATCGACCATTAACTGTATATTTTCTTCTTTAAATTAACCTTCCAAAGTCCACACCCAGTCCAGATAAAATTTCCCTGACGTAAGCTGATTTACAGCTCTGTGAGCTCCATGACCAGTGACACCATATTTCTCATGACACACAAGGCTCAAATGTGTAATTTCGTATCTACCCAATGGATTCAAATTCATTTATCAAATGAACATCAAAACATATAATAAAATGCATTGTTTGTGTTAGCAACCAATACACCCAAGGATGTGCTGAGCAGCTCCAAAGCGTTGTCACACATTCCAGCGCCAACACAGCATGCCCATGTTTAGCAGAAAAACACAGAACACAACAAACCACAAAACAACAGCAAAACAAACTCCTTTCCTGCCCCTGCTTGCTCAGACATTTGATCCTGGGACTCAATGACCTGGGAGCCAGCTGAACCAGTGGGCCACCAGTCCTCGTCCTCACTGGACCTCATCCAAAGATGTCCATTATTTGCATTAGTGTGCAGAGCGGAGACCGAGACTCTGGCATGACCTATAACACCCACACATCCTTGCCCCTAAATCCTAAACTGATCCCTTACTGTCCCCAATACCATCCCTAGGAACGTAAAAGCTAAATCTGACTCATGACCTTGACAGAGACCAGAGCTCCATGCCATCTTGACTGAAAACAGATTCTAAAACATTAATAAGTAGTCATATTTCAATGTTAGTTGGCAGAGTATGCAGTACTGATGCAGACACATCAAGCAGAATAACAACAACAACTTAATTATAGAGCAAACAATGAAGTGCAAAGTGCTTTACAATGGAATAAAGTGCAAACATGAAAATAAAAGACAAAAAGATGTTAATTAAAGCAAGGTTAAATAAATACGTTTTGAGCTGGTGTTTAAAAGTGTCAAGTGAGTGCATCCCTTATAGTTTTAGATACTGAGTTCCACAGTTTAGGAGCATAGCTTAAAAAAGACAACCAGCCAATTAACTTTCAAAACAGATAGTTTTAATTTAAAAGACCAGCAGAAAACTTGAGAGCTCGAGCAGGATTATAGAACAAAAGCGATTCTCTGATGTACTCTGGTCTCAGACCATTAAGAGCTTTAAACACAAAAGAACTTTACAATTAATTCTAAAAGATATAGGAAGCCAGTGCTAGGTAGCTAGGATGGGGGTGCAATATGCTCCCTCATCCTGGTTTCAGTTAAAAATCCAGCAGTGACATTCTGAATGAGTTGAAGTTTGTCAATAGAATGCTTTGGAAGGTCAGTAAAAAGTGCATTGCAGAAATCTGGTCTATTTGATATACAGGTGTGAATTAGATTTTTTTAGCATCATAAAGTGACAGAAACAGAGTGGCCTTTCCAATTTTTAAATACATAAAATCTTCCTTTCTTGTATTTCCTTCCTCAAACTTCATTCTTCCATGTTCAACACCCCACTCCCTTTTGCCCTTGCTTCTATTTCCCAACCAATATGTTCTGCTTCTGCATCATCCAAGCTCTTGTTTCACCCTCCTTCCTTCTCCACCATCCATCTTTTTCACCTCCATCCTCTGTTCCAACTCCTCCCTCATTTTGACCATCCTGCTGGAAACACCATCAATCCTGCATCTTTGTTAGCTGGTGATGTGATGTCTCAACCCAGCCACATTTCATGAATGAGTATTAACTTTAGTCTGTTGAGAATAATTTTTGATGTCAGAACCTGTTGCCAAGTTCTTTGCCAGGCCCAAGCTTGTTGCCGTAGCACACAATCTCTGGACCGAAGTCAGACAAACCACGAGAAACAGTCACAGTAATTACACAGTGCAAAGTCTGATTTATTTTTATTTATTGGACTGTGGGTAGATCTACTGCAAATGTCATGGAGACACAACTTTAAAATACCCTACACCTGGTAGTGCAACTTCAAATTAAAGCTAGTTCAGGATTACCAGAAATAAAAGGCTGTTGTGGAAGGAAAAACAGCAGATGTCAGTGGGGAGAGGCTTCAGAAGAATACACAAAGGATTTCAAACTTAATAATCTTGTAAGAAATTAAGATTTAGGATCCGTGAACAGGATTTGTTACTTGACACAGTGATTGATTCAATGTTTAAGCATATTTTGTATTGTGTCTCCAGAAACAGGCCATTCAGCCCAACCAAAGCAACTAATAAGGCCATCTAAGCCAGTTCCATTCGTCTGTATCCCTCCAAACCTTTCCTACCAACATATGTATACAAATGTTCCTCTGGCAGCTTGATCGCTTATACCCACCATTCTGTTCGAAGAGGTTGCTCCCCAGGTCTCAGCTAAATTTCTCCTGTCTCACCTTATCGTGCCCTGTAGTTTTTTGATTCCTTTCCCAGGGTGAAAGATTGGGTGCTTTCACCTTTTTTACAGTTGCAATAAGAAGTTTGTGAACCCTTTGCAGTTACCCGGATTTCTGCATTAATAACTCATAAAAAGTGGTCTAATCTTCATCTAAGTCACAATATTAGACAAACACAATCTGCCTAAATTAATAGCACACAAGCAATTGTACTTTTTCATCTCTTTATTGAGCACATTGTTGCTCAGGCTGGAAAAGGTATGTGAACCCTTGTATTTAATAACTGGTAGAAACTCCGATAGAAGTAATAACCTCCACCAAAAGTTTTCTGTAGCAGCTGATGAGACTTGCTCAATGGCAAGGTGGAATTTTAGACCATTCCTCCATACAAAACTGTTTCTGGGGGACCTTGCTCTTCAGGCCATCCCAGAACATCTCAATTGGGTTAAGGTTTGCACTCTGATTTGCCATTCCAAAACACAAACTTTCTTCTTTTTAAAACATCCTGTTGTTGATTTACTCTTGTGTTTTGGATCATTGTCTTGTTGCATCATTCAACTTCTGTTATGCTTCAGGTGATAGACAGCTGCCTTGACATTCTCATGTAAAATGTCTTGATACAATTTTGAGTTCATTGTTCCCACAATGATGGCAAGCTGTCCAGGTCCTGAGACAGCAAAGCAGCCCCAAACCACAATGCTCCTTCTACCATGCTTCAGAGTTGGGATGAGATTTTGGTGTTGGCGAGCAGTGCCCCTTTTCCCTCCAAACATAGCAGTGTGCATTTCTGTCAGAAACTTCACCTTTTGTCCCTTCTGCCAACAAAAAGTTGTCCAGAAGCATTGTGGAACATCCAGGTGGTCTTTTGAAACTTGAGATGTGCAGCAATGTTTTTTTTTGGAGAGCAGTTGTTTCCTCTGTGGTGTCCATCCATGAACATAATTCTTGGTCAGTATTTTTCTTATCATGGATATGAATGGAGACTTTAGCAAGTTCTAGAGATTTCTGCAGGTCTTTTGCTTTATCCTTGAGTTTTTTTTCACCTTCATCAGCATTGTATGTTGTGCACTTGGTGTGATCTTTACAGAATGCCCACTCCTTGGGAGAGTAGCAACAGTACTGAGTTTCCTCCATTTGTAGACAATTTCTCTTACTGTGGACTGAAGAACACTCAGGCTTTTAGAAATGCATTTGTAACCTTTTCCATCTTCATGCATCTCTATATTTCTCTTACTAAGGTCCTCTGAAAGTTGTTGTGAGAAGAGCAGGCTCTGTCAGTATCCTGACTGTGTGCACCTGTTTTTTCAGACAGCAGGACACCTCTACAACCCACACCTCCAGTTTCATCCTACTGATTGGAACACCTGATACCAAACAGCTTTTGTAGAGGCATTACACCAGGGGTTTACATACTTTCTTGAACCTTCTGTATGATTACCATTCAGTCTCCTATACAATAAGGACTACCCAACGTCTCCCTATAACTTAGGACCTCAAGTCTTGACAACATTCTGGTACATCTTCTTCACAACTTTTCAAGCCCATTCAATGAGATGGGAACCAAAACTGCACACAACACATCAGGTATGACCTCACCAAGGTCTTGTACAACTGAAGAAAGAAAGGCATCAAACTAAAGGGAAGATAGAGGTTTGAGGAGCTTTTAAAAACTTGCAGAAGGAAACTAAGAAGATCATTCAGAAGGAAAAGATAATTATGAGAGGAGGCTGGCGACTAATATCAAAGAAGATACTAAAAGCTTTTTTAAGTATATAAAGGGTAAAACAGAGTCATGGGTAGATATAGGACCAATACAAAATGATGCTGGAGATATTGTAATGAGAGACGCAGAGATGGCAGAGGAACTGAATGCGCATTTTGCATCAGTCTTCACAGTGGAAGATGTCTGCAGTAAACCAGACATTCAAGAATGTCAGGGAAGTGTGGTTTGTGCAGTTAAAATTACGACTGAGAAGGTGCTCAGGATGCTTAATGATCTGGGGGTGGATAAATCTCTTGGACCGGATGGAATGCACCCTCAGGTTCTGAAGGAAGCAGCTGGAGAGATTGCGGAGGCGTTAACGATGACCTAGCGTGGGTGGACCATTGGTTGGTCAGCAGAAAGCAGAGTGTGGAAATAAAGGGATCCTATTCTGGCTGGCTGCCGGTTACCAGTGGAGTTCCACAGAGGTCAGTGTTGGGACCATTACTTTTTACGATGTATGTCAATGATTTGGACTATGGTATTAAGGGATTTGTGGCTAAATTTGCTGATGATACAAAGATAGGTGCAGGAATGGGTAGTGTTGAGGAAACAGAGAGCCTGCAGAGAGACTTAGATAGTTTAGGGGAATGGGCGAACAAGTGGCAAATGAAATACAATGTTGGAAAGTGTATGGTCATGCACTTTGGTGGAAGAAATAAATGGACAGATGGGAAGAGAATTCAAAATGCGGAGATGCAAAGGGACTTGTGCAAGATACCCTAAAGGTTAACCTGCAGGTTGAGTTGGTTATGAAGAAGGTGAATGCAATGTTGGCATTCATTTCTAAGGTATAGAATATAAGAGCTGGAATGTAATGTTGAGGCTCTGTAAGGTACTCGTGAGACCACACTTGGGAGTATTGTGTGCAGTTTTGGGATCCTTATTTTAGAAAGGATATACTGACATTGGACACGAGTAAATCTGCAGATGCTGGAAATTCAAACAACACACACAAACTGCTGGTGGAATGCAGCAGGCCAGGCAGCATCTATAGGAAGAAGTACAGTCGACGTTTCAGGCTGAGACCCTTTGTCAGGACTAAGTCCACCAGCGTTTTGTGTGTGTTACTGACATTGGAGAGGGTTCAGAGGAGATTTACAAGAATGAGAGGGTTACCGTATGAGGAATGTCTGGCAGCACTTGGGCTGTATTCCCTGGAGTTGAGGAGAATGAGGGGGAATCTTTTAGAAACATTACAAATGGTAAAAGGCCTGAACTGATTAGATATTGGCAAAGCTATTTCCCATGGTAGAGATTCTAGGACAAGAGGGCACGATTTCAGGATTGAAGGACGTCCTTTTAGAACTGACATGTGGAGCAATTACTTTAGTCAGAGGGTGGTAAATCTGTGGGATTTGTTGCCACGAGCAGCTGTGGAGGCCAAGTCATTGGGTGTATTTAAGGCAGAGATAGATAGGTTCTTGATTAGTCAGGGCATCAAAGGGTATGGGGTGAAAGCAGGGGAGTAGGGATGACTGGATGAAGTGGATCAACCTATGATTGAATGGCGGAGCAGACTCAATGGGCCGAATGGCCTACTACTGCTCCTATATCTTATGGTCTAATCTCCTAGTGGGAAACTGGAAAATTTGAAACCATTTAAAAAGCAACAAAAACCCCCCCACAAAGTAAGCAATTAGGAAAGGGGAGACAGATAAAAAGTGAACACATTTACCGCTTTCTGAGATACCCCTGGTACCTAATAAAGTGGCCACTGAGTGAATGTATGTGGTTTTCTGCTGCTGTTCGACGTGTTGTGCATTCAGAGATGCTCTTGGTTAACGTGCGGTTATTTGAGTCACTGTTGCCTTCCTGTCATTTTAAACCACTCTGGCCACTCTCCTCAGATCTTTCTTTCAACATGGTGTTCATGTCCACAGAACTGCCATTCTCTGATGTTTTATGTCTCTTGTACAACTCTGATAAACTCTGAAGACTGTTTTGTGTGAAATCAGAGAAAATCAGCAGTTTCTGAGATTTTCAAACCATCCCGTCTGGCACCAACAATCATTCCACAGTCAAAGTCACTTAGATCACATTTCTTCCCCATTCTGATGTTTGGACTGAACAACAACTGAACCTTTTGACTATGTCTGCATGCTTTCATGCATTGAGTTGCTACCATATGATTGGCTGATCAGATATTTGCATTAACAAGCATTAATGGCCATTGAGTGTACGTCCCTTAAAAAACAAAGAGGAGCTACTGTTGGGTAATGTAGAAACGGCCGAGGCTTTGAATGTCTGTTTTGTGTCAGTCTTCACAGTGGAGGTCAAGCCTAATATATTCAAGAAAGAAGGTTACTGATGTGATGGAAGGTGAGGACCTTAATGTAATTGCTATCACTAAAGAGGTAGTGCTGGTCAAACTAGTGAATCTAAATGTGGATAAGTCCTCTGGTCCTGATGGAATACTTTTCAATGCACTGAAAGAAATGATACAAGGCATTTATAAATTTACCAAAATTCTCTTGATTCTGGGTAGGCCCCCGCAGACTGGAAGACAGCGAATGTCATACAACTATTTGAAAAAAGATGTAGGGAAAATACAGGTCAATTAATTTCACGTGTGTAGTCTGGAAACCACTTGAAGCTATTGTTATGGAAGTAACAGTAAAACATCTGAATAGAAATGGTTGCATCAAGCAGACAGAGCATGGATTCAGGAAGAGCATTTCCAGTGTGACAAACTTACAGCAGGTTTTTGAAGATACTAATATGAGGAATTGAAGATATAAAAAAAATCATTTTGAACCTATGTAACCTCTGGCTCAAAGAATAATTGGGATTGAACAGGAACTTTTGAACTGAAGTAAACTCTATCTTCAGTAGTTAGCAAAAAAGCTGGCTTATACTAGTACTCTCTTAATTTGCAGAGAGACATTGAGAATTTGATAAATTGTACATTGTACCCTCGTTCGAGTAGGGGGGGGAGGAAGACTCACTAATAAGGACAGGAATGAATATCCGTCTGTAATTAAATCAGGGTCTAGCAAAGGGAGTACCTGATAAGGACTGGACAGCTCATCCATCTGTAATTAAATCTTGATTTAGCAGACTCTCTTATCTGTAACTAAGTTTTGCACCAACGGACTTGGTAGGCGTACCAGTTCTAATGACATCTTGCAACAGTAATGTATGGGACTTACTATGTATAAATATATGGATGTAACCAGAGAGAAGTAGTCCATTTGTCAGATGGTGGCAGTACTTACGTGCCTTTCCTTTGACAACTGGGTCTCAAACTCCTGCAGGAGGGTGCGCAAATAAACTATTGCACCTATAAGAAGCTGGTCTCCTGAGTTTTATTCATATTTTATTTTAACATTTGGCATCACGAACTAGATCCCAATGTAGGGAGTGCCAAGTAGACAGGCTGAGTAAGCAGCTGGACCATTCCGAGGACTGCTGAGACCGACTGAGCGCCCAAAAGGCATTTTACCTTTTGTCGCTCTCCTATTAGATTCTTTGTAGGCATGGACCCTTGTTTAAGGCTGATTGCATAACCTTAACGGGATAAGGAGAAATTTGCTAGGAGACTCGTATAAGGTAGGCAAATTTTATTAATTGAGCAGGAGGCGGTACCGGGTAAATTTTACTAATTGGGCAGGAGGCAGACGTGCCGGGTAAATTTATCAATTGAGCAGGAGGTGCCAAGCCGGGTAAATTTATCTGATTTATTAATTGAGCAGGAGTTTTGTGCCGGGTAAATTACTTAGAGAACATGGGTCAACTGCAGTCGATTGATTATGAGTGGGCCAGGAGCAGCCCTACACAATATGCGTGAGAGTTTTCCAGACAAGGAGAAAGATTTGCGAATGTTGAGTGCAGCACTGAATAAGAAATTGGGGAACAAAATGTGGCCACCGGGGGGGGGGGGGGGGGGGGGGAGGAACCTGCAATATTACCTCATGAGAACAAGCAGTAAATTTAATATGGAAAAAGAACCATGGAAAGAAGTGGAAATTGTTGAAAAGGGAATGGAAGGAAAAGGCAGATGTAAAGTGTTACAGTAAATTATTAGCAAGCTGGAGGAATAATGCATGTGACAAAGGGATAGAGGTATGTACTGCAGAAGGAACGCCAAAAGGTTGGGAGATGCTAAAGGCGGAGCGTGAATGGGTGGATGGGCACTGAAAACCAGAGCAGGAAAAACAACGTAAGCAAACCAAGGCTGACCTAGATAGGAGAGGGCAGGAACGTCAGTCTAAAGTTCGAACTAATAGGGAATCAAGGGATCCCAAACCCATGTCTGGCATACCGACCCTGTTTGAGGACAGTGACCGTGATGAGAAGTGGGCACCTTACCAGGGACTAAGTGCACCCAGTGCTCCCAAACCCCAATCCTCCCAGTATTTAGATACGGTGGCCGTTCGGATAAAACAGTGGCGGTAGGGAAGGGGAGGTCCCTATACCCGGAGATCCAGAAAGGGAATACAAAGGATTATTTTGAGACAGACAGGGAAGATTCCAATAAAACCCCAGTGTTAATGGCTCCACAAAGACAACTGCCCACCTGAATGCTTCCCAATCCATGAGCAGCAGAGGAGGGACAGCCCTCAGTAATTCCTGTGTATGCACCCTGGAAGCCTCAAGAAATGATAATGATCATGAATCAGGCCCCAGATAGAAAAGAAAAACCAGCACAGTTTGCTCACTATGTCCGCAGTACTATACAAATGTATAATGAGACCTCGCAAGATTTATTCAGTCTCTGCTGGATGATTCTCTCAGCTGATGAGGGGCGGAAATGGAAGGCAGAATTAAGATACTGTTATGAATGTACCACAGCTCTGAGGGGCCGAAGGGTGTGGGACCAGCCCCCTCCTTCCGGAGAATCGCAAGATCGCTATTAATTCGGGTCTTGGACCCAGGAAATGAGAGACAATGCAACGGATTTGACCATTGTTCTTAGAGGCACCTGTGTGAATTGCAACTCTATAGTACGTGCCAGCTATCAGGGACATGGACATCCTCGGGCAATGTGGTGTGGGGATGGTATCACCCTACCTTGATTGACATTTACAAATCTGCCAGCCATGATAAAAAGGAGACTGCTGGAGGCGGTACTCCAGCGACGCACCAGACGGAGACCATCGCTCATCGTTCCCGTAAGAACGGGAAGCTGCTCGGGAGCCACGTGTGATGTGGATCCCCTAGCTAGGGAATCGAGTGGCTAATAACCCCGAAAAGGATTTCGGACTGACAACGAGGAACTCCCGTTCTCGATCTCACGCTTTGAGTCCAGAAGGCTGGCAAGTTTATTTTCTCTCTCCAACCCGTGAACACCCAACAAACGGCAAAAAGCCTCCATGAACTGGTGAGACTTTTATATTTCCATCGGACAATCGTTTAACCCCTAGACAACGATAGAGCTTATTTCTTATCCCTGCGCTTTAGATTGAGTATTGACGATGTATGTTATCTGAATGTTTGTATTAACCTTACTTTTGTGCCCCTTTATAAATAAAAACGTTTAAAAATGGTACAATCAGACTTCAGCGGACCTCTCTATCTTTGCTGGTAAGTGATCCAGTTACGGGATACGTAACAACGTGGGGCCTCGTCTCGAGATTTGAAACCAAATTGGGAGGGCAGTGAATTGGGTTTGTAAGTCAAAAAATTTGGATCTGGTACGCGGGTAGCCAGACGGGAAACCAGCAAAGATGGACGTGGATGAATTTATGAAAAACCCGACTGTGGAGGCGCCAGAGGCGGCCACCAAATCAGACTTGTTAAATTTGGCGAAGGGATTGGACCTCACAGAAGTGAGGTCGTCCATGAAAAAGCGGGAGGTGTGAGGCGCCATAACTCAGTATTACATTGGGAAGGAGGTGTTTGAAGCTGAGGTATTGGAAAATATCCCTGAAAAAGTACCAGCTAGTGGGATGGATCAGCTAGAGTTGGAGAAATTAAGGTTGGAACATGAATTTAAAATAAAGCAGCTGGAAGTGGCTGAGAGAGAGAGAGAACGGGACCAGGAGCTCCAACTAAAGGGGTTAGAGGTGAAAAAAGAGCAGGACCAAGCTGAAAAGCAAAGACAGCATGAAATTCAGCTAAAAGAGCTAGAACGAACCGAGAATGAGAGGGAACGAGCTGAAAAGCAAAGAGAGTATGAGGAGAAACGAGAACAGAGGGAACATGACTTGGAGATGGAGAAGTTAAAGAAAGAGCGAAGAGATCTAGGGTTAGATCGAGACAAGAGGTTTAATGTTAGTCGGGAGTTGAGGGTAGTACCTCCATTCGAAGAGTCGGATGTTGATAGTTATTTCTTGCTTTTTGAAAAGGTGGCAGTAAATCAAAAGTGGCCCAAAGAGCAGTGGGTGGCGTTGTTACAAAGTGTGTTAAAAGGGAAGGCACAATGAGCATATGCGGCATTGGCCGTCGAGGGAGGGGAAGTGGAGAATTATGCCAAAGTAAAGGAGGCCATTCTCCGGAGTTACAAGCTAGTACCTGAAGCTTATAGACAAAGGTTCAGAAATTTACGGAAAGGGTGGAATCAAACGTATACCGAGCTAGCCTATGAAAAGAGTGTGCTCTTGGACCATTGGTGCACTGCGGAACAGGTGGACGGGGATAATGGGCGTATCAGGGAGTTATTTCTGATTGAGGAATTAAAAGGGTGTGTTCCGGAGGAGATCCGGATGTATTTGAATGAGAAGGCGAATAAGTCCATCTCAGAAATTGCTAGGTTCGCAGATGAATATGCCCTAACCCACAGGATAAAGTTTTCCTCGCCAAAAGGTTACCCGAGAGACTGTAGGAACGGTAGGGAAAGCCCACCGGCTAAGGGAGAAACTCCGCCGGGAGCTAGCAGGAAAAGTGAGGATAGCAGGCCGGAAACCTGGAGATTTCCTGGTTTGACCTGTTTTAATTGTGGGAAGGTGGGACATACTGCATCAAAATGCCCCGCTCCGAGGAAGGAGCCAGAAAAAGGGAAAGCAGCTATCCCTATAGGCTGTATTGCGTCGATCAGAAAATCGACGAGAGGGCCCCAGGTAGATGGAATACAGGAGGGGCGGGAGACGTTTAGTTCCGAAGGAACCGTGTCTTTGAGGGAGGGGGACCCACCAATTCCCGTAAGGATTTAGAGAGACACGGGGGCGGAGCTATCATTAATTAGCGGTAACGTGTTGAAATTCGGGCCTCAGACGGGAGAGGTAGCCCTGAGAGGCATAGGAAAACGGACCGAAGTGGTGCCTTTGCATAGGGTCCTTCTAGATTGCGAGTTGGTGTCGGGACCAGTGAAATTGGGGGTCCTGCCGGAGTTGCCGGGGGAAGGCGTGGACGTCCTTCTGGGTAACGACCTAGCGGGTGGGAAGATGGGTGCAGCCGTGAAGCTGACAACCCAGCCTGCGAGGGTCGAGGCCACTCCCTCAGATCCTAAGGTCTATCCCGCATGCGCGGTCACTCGCAGCTGAGAATGAGAACAGTTTAAATTTAGCCAGTTTTGATTTGGCCGAGACGTTTCTACCGACTCTGTACCAGCGAGGGTCAGAGGAAGGTAAACCAGAGAGTAGGGAGGGAGGAGAGAGAAAAGGGGGGAGGTAGACCTGCCCTTAGGGAGAAGAGAGTTTGTACGGGAACAGGGAGATGACGAGGAGCTGACAGCCTTGAGGGAGTCGGTTCTTTCTGAGACCGAGATTGAGACAGAACCCGAGGGTTACTACCTGAAGGAGGGGGTGTTGATGAGGAAATGGAGGCCCCCCGCGGTACCGATCGATGAGGACTGGGCAGTGGTACATCAGATAGTAGTTCCGAAAGTATATCGGGACGAAATTTTGAACTTAGCCCATAAGGGACCTTTAGGTGGGCATTTGGGAATAACGAAGACAGTGAATCGGGTTCAGAGAGAGTTCTATTGGCCAAATCTGAGAAAAGATATTACTGAGTATTGTAAAAGGTGTCATACATGCCAAGTGGTGGGTAAGCCGAACCAAGTTATCCCTAAGGCACCCCTCCGACCCATCCCCACATGCGAGGAGCCTTTCTCCCGAATCATTGTGGATTTTGTGGGACCCTTACCTAAAACAGCGAGTGGGCGGCAGTATATCATGACCCTGATGTGTTCATAGGAAGTCATTCCTGCCTGTGGCCATCAAACTTTACAATTCCTCTCTCGGAGAGTCCGACACCCTGAGCCAATAGGCTGGTCCTGGACTTATTTCCACATGGCATAATTTACCTATTATTATTTAATTATTTATGGTTTTATATTGCTATATTTCTACACTATTCTTGGTTGGTGCGACTGTAACGAAACCCAATTTCCCTCGGGATCAATAAAGTATGTCTCTCTGCATCCCAAGAAAGAATTTTTAGAATGCCAAAGATATGGTTTTTTAGAGCAGCTTCGAGTTGAGCCCACTAGGCAAAAGGCAATTCTGGAATAGGCGTTGTTTAATAGAAATGTAGAAAACCTACAGCACAATACAGGCCCTTCGGCCCACAAAGTTGTGCCGAACATGTCACTACCTTAGAAATTACTAGGCTTACCTATAGCCCTCTATTTTTCTAAGCTCCACGTACCTAACTGAAAGTCTCTTAAAAGACACTATCGTATCCGCCTCCACCACCATTGCCGGCAACCCATTCCACGCACTCACCACTCTCTGAGTAAAAAACTTATCCCTGACATCTCCTCTGTACCTACTCTCCAGCACCTTAAACCTGTGTGCTCTTGTGGCAACCATTTCAACCCTGGGAAATAGCCTCTGACTATCCACACGATCAATGCCTCTCATCATCTTATACGCCTATCCATCACATCACCTCTCATCCTCCTTCGCTCCAAGGAGAAAAGGCCGAGTTCACTCAACCTATTCTCATAAGGCATGCTCCCCAATAATGAATGAGATTTGATTAGGGAGCTTAAGGTAAAGGAACCTTTAGCAGTCAGTGATCATCATATGACAGAATTTGCCCTACAGTTTGAGAGGGAAACTCTAAATTCAGGATGAAGAGGAACTTCTTCAGCTAAAAAGTGGTGAATCGGTGGAATTCTTTGCCAAAGGCAGCTGTGGAGGCCAAGTTATTGTATGCGTTTAAGACAAAAGTACATAGGTTCTTGATTAGTCAAGGTGTGAAAGGTTATGGAGAGAAGACAGGAAAATGATGTTGAGAGAGAAAAATATCAGGCATAATGAAACGGCAGAGGACTTGATGGGGCAAATGGCCTAATTCTACTCCAATGTCTTACGGCCTTATGGTATTCTAAAGGCAGGATGAGGCAAAAGTGGCTGGCAAGGGAAGTAAAAGATAGCATTAAAGGAATCGAGAGGGTGTACTATATAGTAAACACTGGTGGGAAGCTAGAGGATAAGGAAAATTTTAAAAACCTACAGAAGGCAACTAAAAGAGCATAAGAATAGGAAGGATAAAATATGAGGGCAAGCTAGCCAATAATATTAAAGAGGATAACAAATGTTTCTTATATATATAATAAAAGACGGGTGACAGTAGATGTAAGACTGCTGGAAAATGATGCTGGTAAGTTTGTAAGGGGAGAGAAATAAATGACTGGAAAATTACAAATGACACTCTGCTCTTTCAGAAGGGTGGGTGGAAAAAGACAAGAGATTATTGTGTGCAGTTTTGGTCACCTAATTACAGGAAGGATATTAATAAGGTTGAAAGAGTGCAGAGGTGGTTTACAAGGATGTTGCCGGGACTTGAGAAACTGAGTTACAGAGAAAGGTTGAATGGGTTAGGACTTTATTCCCTGGGGCGTAGGAGAATGAGGGGTGATTTGATAGAGGTGTATAAAATTATGATGGGTATAGATAAAGTGAATGCAATGCAAGGCTTTTTCCACTGAGGCCAGAGGAGAAAAAAACCAGAGGTCATGGGTTAAGGGTGAAGGGAGAAAAGTTTAAAGGGAACATTAGGAAGGGGGGGCTTCTTCACACAGAGAGTGGTGGGAGTGTGGAATGAGCTGCCAGATGAAGTGGTGAATGTGGGCTCAACTTTTGACATTTAAGAAAAACCTGGACAGGTATATGGATGAGAGGGGTTTGGAGGGATATGGCCCAGGTGCAGGTCAGTGGGACTAGGCAGAAATATGGTTTGGCACAGCCAAGAAGGGCCAAAAGGCTTGTTTCTGTGCTGTAATGTTCTATAGGCCAGTTAATCTGACTTCAGTGGAAGGAAAGATGCAGGAAAACATTATTAAGGATGACGTTTCTCTGTACTTGGAGACACATGAAAAAATAGGCCCAAGTCAGCATAGTTTCCTTCAAGGAAAATCTTGCCTAACAAACCTATCAGAATTTTTTGAGGATGGACAAAGGAGAATTAGTGGATGTTGTTTAATTGGATTTTTAGAAAGCCTTTGACAAGGTGCTGCACATAAGGCTGCTAAACAAGATAACAGCCCATTGTATTACAAGAAAGATACTAGCATGGATAAAAGATTGATTGACTGGCAGGAGGCAAAGAGTGGGAATAAAGAGGGCTTTTTCTGGTTGGCTGCCAGTGATTAGTGTTGTTCTGCAGGGGTTGGTGTTGGGACTGCTTCTTCTCGCATTATATATCAATGATTTGGATAATGGAATTGGTAGGTTTGTAGCAAAGTTTATGTATAGATACAGAGATAGGTCAAGAGGCAGTGAATCTGCAAAAGGACTTAGAAACAGGAGAATGCGCAAAGAAGTGGCAGGTGGAATACAGTGGAGGGAACTGTATGGCCATGCATTTTGATAGAAAGAATAAAGGCATAGATTATTTTTTGAACAGGAGCAAATTCAGAAGTCAGAGGTGCAAAGGGACTTGGGATTCTTCTTGTGGGATTCTTGTGTGCATTGGAGGTGTTTGGAGGGTAGAATAGGAGGGATTTAAGAGGTAGTGTTTCTTAATACAGAGAGTGATAGATGCATGGAACAAGCTGCCAGGAGTGATGGCAGAAGCTGATACATTGGTGCCAGTTAAGAGACTCTTAGACAGGATGTGATGATGCAAAATGGAAGACTGCAGGAGGGAATGATTAGGTTGATCTTGGAGCAGGTCAAAGGGTTGGCACAACATCCTGAAAAACTTGTACTGTGCTGTACTGTTCTATGTTCTAAAGATGACAGTTGTTTCGCTTACCTGTGATGAAGTCCTCGCAGTTTGCAGCTCTCTGTCAACATCATAGTTATTTGAACTTCTGAAGCATGGTCTATGAAAAGAAAAAATAAATGATCACATTTGCATAAATCTTCTTATTGGCCATAAAACTGTTACTAATGAACAAAGTGAAATCATCAAATTTTAGAACTATCGCTTGATGTGCCAGAGGTGACTACAACATAACACAATATTCCAAGGGTGGTCAAACTAGGCTTTTATGAACCTCCAATATTACCTTGAACTCAATTCCTAACTAATGAAGGCCAAATAGATAGATAGATAGATAGATAGATAGATAGATACTTTATTCATCCCCATGGGGAAATTCAACTTTTTTCCAATGTCCCATACACTTGTTGTAGCAAAACTAATTACATACAATACTTAACTCAGTAAAAAATATGATATGCATCTAAATCACTATCTCAAAAAGCATTAATAATAGCTTTTAAAAAGTTCTTAAGTCCTGGCGGTTGAATTGTAAAGCCTAATGGCATTGGGGAGTATTGACCTCTTCATCCTGTCTGAGGAGCATTGCATCGATAGTAACCTGTCGCTGAAACTGCTTCTCTGTCTCTGGATGGTGCTATGTAGAGGATGTTCAGAGTTTTCCATAATTGACCGTAGCCTACTCAGCGCCCTTCGCTCAGCTACCGATGTTAAACTCTCCAGTACTTTGCCCACGACAGAGCCCGCCTTCCTTACCAGCTTATTAAGACGTGAGGCGTCCCTCTTCTTAATGCTTCCTCCCCAACACGCCACCACAAAGAAGAGGGCGCTCTCCACAACTGACCTATAGAACATCTTCAGCATCTCACTACAGACATTGAATGACGCCAACCTTCTAAGGAAGTAGTCGACTCTGTGCCTTCCTGCACAAGGCATCTGTGTTGGCAGTCCAGTCTAGCTTCTCGTCTAACTGTACTCCCAGATACTTGTAGGTCTTAACCTGCTCCACACATTCTCCATTAATGATCACTGGCTCCATATGAGGCCTAGATCTCCTAAAGTCCACCACCATCTCCTTGGTCTTGGTGATATTGAGACGCAGGTAGTTTGAGTTGCACCATATCACAAAGTCCTGACTTCTTAACAGCCTCAACAAATGTGTGGCAACTTTGAGGGATCTATAGACAACCCCACGATCCCCCTGTTCCTCCACACTGCCATTAATCCCGTATTCAGCCTTCAAATTCAACCTTCCAAAGTAAATCACTTCACACTTTTCTGAGTTGAACTCCGTATGTCACTTCATATCCTCCTGTTGTAACCCATGACAACCACGCCCACTATCCACAACTCCACCAACCTTCGTGTCATCTGCAAAACTTATTATCCCACCATTCCATTTCCTCATCCTCATTTAAGAAACTCACAAAGAACAGGAGTACCAGAAAAGATCCCTGAAGAACACCACTCTGCACTCCAAGCAGAAACGCTGTATCCATAACCACTCTCTGCCTTCTATGAGCAAGCCAATTCTGTATCCACACAGCCAAGTTTCCCATATCTTTCTAAATTAGCCAACCATGGGGAGTCTTATCAAGGGGAAACAGCATCCCTTCATCTAACTTACTGAGCCCTGAAAAATATAGCACGTCAGTTAGCAGAGGGAACAAGAGCTAGTTTTCAGGTCAAAGACCTTCCACCAGAGATGGAAAAGTGAAAAACACAGCCCAGCATGTTTTAAATTGCAGAGAAAGACAAGTCTGTACAGAATAATGGGAGTGGTTCATGTGGTGTGACTAAAGTGGCACAAATGCAGTCAGTCCTAGAATTGAACCCAGTGGCATCTTATTACCGTAGATTCCGGATTTTAAGCTGCTACTTTTTTCCCACATTTTGAACAGCTTTGAACTCTGCGGCCTTTAATACAGAGCGGCTAATACATGGTTTTTTTTCATGCCGCCAAAAACATTTTGCCTCGTAACAGTAGACCAATAAAATTGATGAGTAGTTCACAGAGGTCCAATGAAACTGTACGATAAATCAAGCGCACTTTCATAATTAAATTATTGTAAATCAGTCATTTGTACTCACCCTCATCAACATGGAAAACACTCGAAGAAAAGCATTGTGCTGCCTTTATGGCAGTTATTTAGTTTATAATATTTTCGCTTAGTAATTCATTTTCTAGTTAAAGTTAGAAGAGTTTTAACTATATTTGTTTTCTGTACTACATCGCGGGATGCTATGACGTCACACCCGGTTTCGCCGCGTCTTGTGGGATACCAGTTTGCGATAAACGGGACGGCGGGGGGGAGCACATTACGCGAGCGGCGGAGCCAAAACGCTGCTTTTAAGTTAAAGGCGATCAATAACTTTTCCTGGTAGGCTGCAGTATATATATTTAGTTTATAATATTTTCGCTTAGTAATTCATTTGTTAGTAATTTCTAGTTAAAGTTAGAAGAGTTTTAACTATATTTGTTTTCTGTACTACATCGCGGGATGCTATGACATCACACCCGGTTTCGCCGCGTCTTGTGGGATACCGGTTTGCGATAAACGGGACGGCGGGGGGGAGCGGCGGAGCGAAAACGCTGCTTTTAAGTTAAAGGCGATCAATAACTTTTCCTGGTAGGCTGCAGTATATATATTTTTTACCAGTCGTTAGGAGATATTGGAATGTTGTTCAGTAAAGAAGTATACGCAACGTATATTTAAAAGTAGCCGCGTTACAGGCACGGTTCGAAAAAAAGCATTTGCAATATGTATTTGTTTTTGTTACCATATGGATTTAATTAAAAGTTAAAAAATCCTCACGTGTAATATCTTTCTGTGTAAATATCTCATATTACAACGTGGGACACCTGCGGCCGAAAATCCGGTGCGGCCTTTACAAGTAAAAAATTGATTTTATTTCTAAAATTAGAGCCAGCGGCTTTTAATCAGGTGCGCTCTGTAGTCCGGAATCTACGGTAGTTATAACCCTTTGTAAACTATTCATCTACAGCAGCATATTAACTCCCAGTATCAGACCCTCTAATTCTGTGTGGCACTATAAGAAAGGCTTTGTAAAATTTCAAATAAATCACATTAAATAGTTGGCTACCACTACACTCAGACCCTGCACGATGCTACCCTGAATAGTGCTGATTTGTTACAACACAGTTCTTCAATTCTTTAATGAAATTTTTAAAAATGACAAAAAATTCATTCTAAACAACACTGAAAACTTCTAAAGAGCAGTCACCATTACAGTAAACATTTAATCAGCCAATGAGAGTGCTTTACATATGCTCTCAGCCACTCACAGCCAAAAATGTATTAGTTCACTCTCTGCCTCCCCCATGTGTGTAAACATTCTTGCTCTCTTGACAGTTTATTCCATTTTTTCACCCATAATGTCTGGAAAACTGTCTGCAACTTCCAGTGAGGGGAGTACATCTAAGATGCCAGGAAAAGCATTAGATTGGATGTGAAACTGCAAGTGATACATCATTTGGAAGCTGGTGAGCATCAAGATGAAATTGGTGCCTCTTTAAAATTGGCTACATTGATGATCGGAACAATTATAAAAAAATGCAGACAAGGTAAAAGCTTCTGCAATAATGATCTTAATGTTATCATCAATGAAGATGACTTATTCAAGCAACCATTTGCTTGAAAAAAAATGAAAACTATACTAAATATATGGGTGGATAACAAAACACAATGAAACATGCCACTAAGCCAGCTGATAATAATGGAAAAGGCAAGAAGCATCTTCAATTTTAATTAAGAAAATACACTGGCAATTTGTAGAGGAAACAAAAAGTCAAGACAAACAATCCATCAGGCAATTTTGGAAAAATTACAAAGTCATTAAACCTGTAGACAATCAGAGCAGCTTGGGATGAAGTAACTTCAAACTGCATGAACGGAGTGTGGAAGAAGCCTTGGCCAGAAGCATGCAATGACATCCTAGGATTTCAGGTGGAACCAGTCATCTAAAACATTATTGAACTGTCCAGTGAAGCGGGATTAGAGGATGTTAATGATGCCAATGTTGAAGAGTTACTGCATTCTCATGGTGAGAGCCTTAATAACAAAGAGCTTCGAGAATTGGCAGAACGACGCATACTGGGTGAATCTGAGGACACGGATGGAGAAGAGAAAACACCAGCAAGAAGCCTCACCACAAAGTTTCTCAGCACTAGCATCACCACAATCACACACATCATGGGCCAGAATCATCGATAATGACCCTGACTGGGAGCGAGCAATAAGGCAAAGAGGAGTGTTCTCAACATGATTTCCTGCTACCAAGAACCGCTTCATGAGAGGAAACTTAAGAAAAGGCAGTCAAAATCTCAACGCCTACTTGAAGAAGAAACCAAAGTTACAGGAGGACCCACAACCTGGTCCCTCCTCTAAGATGTAACCACCACCGCTGCTGCTGCGATGTGTTGCTGCTCCACTGATGAACAGGTTAGGCCTACTTCTGTGTTTGTTCCTCCACGAATTACTGTGTATAGATAAAATAATGTATCATATATCTCAGGTTTGATTTTTTTAAAATATCAGGCACACATGCCCATTTATGTAATGTTATAATGACCCCGCATAGCACTGATTTACATAGTGGTCCACCTCCGTGGAATGCATCCTCAGTGCTGAGCAGGACCTGAGTGTATTCTGCTCCATAAATATCTCAAAAATATAAAAGTCTTGAGCACTATAATCATTGCTTTAATAAAAAAATGCCAGACCTTACCCTGCTGCTGGTATTAAATGAGAAACATTCTAGAATCAATGGAATTTTCGGAATTGACAAGCTGTGTATCTATTCTCACAAAGACATCATCAATTCTCTTCAAGATATCAATTTCTTTGGATGCCTCACCTACACTGGACCTGTAAGCCTCTTCAATTTAGTCATAGGTGCTACAACAAAGTGTGGGGCCATTACGTCCAAGCTTCCTTGTGCAGTTACCTACGCTAACCCCATTTGCTCACATTAGGTCTCTATACTTTTATTTCTTGGCTATTCAAGCGCCAATGTAGATGCTTCTTAAATTTTGCAATTTTATCCGTCTCTTCTGGAAGGATGTTGCAGACATCAACTATTATGTAACAATTTTTCACTTCTGTTCCTTGCTAATCCTCCTCGAATAAACCAATGATCTCTAGTTATAGGTACCCCCAAAGTAGGATAAAGATGCTGACTATCTACTTATTTATGCATCTCATAATTTTATATTCAGTTTGAAACTCCCTAGACTAGCGCCTTTGGGACCCAACTAGTGCCAGACTACAAAAAATCCAGACCACGTACACGATTCTCTGTCTAGGAGAATTGTTCTTTATAACTATGGTGGGACGGTTGTGGGAAATGAATGCTGGAGGATTACGAGAACTATCTGTAATTCAAAGTATACATAAGTTGGAAACATCAACGGCACAGACTGCTAAAGTTGTGCTGATTAATTAGTGACAGATTAGAATAGATTGTAGCTAATTTTACATCTTTGTTAGAATTAGTTCATTAGTACAGATATGTAGTAACTGAATGCTGAACTAGTGGGTTTCAACCTGTATTTTAATAAGGGCAACCTCACTCCCAGGAAAAACAAGCTGAGGGTCAGAGGCTTCAGGACTCAGGATTATATTTACAACATTGACATATCTTATATATCAATAAATATATCATAAATCTTCAAGTCACAGGTTGCAGCTGATCCCTTATGCCTAACTTGCCTGGAACTAACCAATTTAGCTCTTATCTGTGCAAGCATATTTCAAAAGTCTCCTTTTTAATTGTACTACATGTTCCTTTACCTTATTAGTATTTCCAGCACTGTTTGTATTTCACATTCGCAGCATCCTTTATTTTGATAACATCTCATTCTCATTTCCTTTCCCATCCTTATGTTGCACGAATGAGTCAATAAACAGAAAGTGCAGCGGGCAACAAATTTACTCCTAAAACAACTCTTATCTATTTAGTAATGAAGTGTGTGCCAACAATAACCACACAGCTCAATCCACAAATTGTGTTTGGTGAAAAGGTCTTGAGCATTGTTCACAAAAGGAAACCGGATAATGAACTGATGATTAAAATATGATGTTGTTGCTATTCCAAAATGAACTGTAATAGAACAAATTATGAACTACGACTTTTGAAACAGTCCTGATTTCATAAATTCATTGCAAACATTTCTATTCTTTACAGATCACTAAAATCTTCATACCTTGCAGGTTCAAGTTAAACTGGTAACAAAATGAATATAGAAGCGCTGTGCTGAGCACGTGAGTAGAAATTAATGTGCCACTTACTGGACAAGATTGTGGGTGAAGAAAAATTCTTGTGTCATTACAAAATTTAATATAATAATTAATCAAAATTTACAGAATAAATATCAGGATTCAACTTATCACACGAATGTTCACCAAAACATTTTGGCATATTGATATGTATTATTCACCAATTAATTCTGATTTATAATAATGATACATCCATGAAAATCAAATTCAGAGAACTATCCCCCAACTATGCTGTTTTTTTTTTGCTCATCCTCCTCTGCATATATTCAATACTTGTTGAACAGAGCTGCACTGACAAAAATAGCAGTCTCAAACAACCTACTATGATCATCTGTCAGGTACAGTTTCAATTATCAGTGGCTCATGAGCTGCCAGCTACAAATGCTGTAACAATGATCATGAAGCTTTCTTGACGACTTGGATTTGTTGGTGAGAGAACCTGGCTGAACAGTTCTATTGAATCTTTTGAAGAATCAACTAAATATATTGAGGATAGTACAGCTGATGTGGTTTATGGGAACTTTAGTAAGGCCCTTGAAAGTCCATAAGGGTAGGGTATGAACCATGAATGTTAAGGCGAAGGGAGGCTAGTTGGCAAACTGGATGCAAAACTGACTTGTTAAAAGGGGATAATAAAGGGTTGTTTCTCTGACTGAATCTTCGTAACTCACAGGATCGGTGCTGGGGGTCCTGCTATTATAAACATTAAGAACTGGAAAAGGCAATGATAAGTAAGTTTGAAGATGGCACAAAAACTAGCAGTGGAGTTGATGGTTACATGCTACAGAATGATACTGCTTGCATAGTAAGCTAGATAGGGTGATATATTAGATGGAATTTAATCTTGATCTATGTGACACTTTGTAGTTGGAAGATTACTACGTGTGGAACACAATGATGAACGGTAGATTATACAGAACAGAGGGATCTTGATGTATAAATCTAAAACTGTGGTGAATGGGGTCGATGCTGGGCCTGCAACTGTTCAACATGTACATTAATGATTTGGAAGGGGGGAACTAAGTGGAGTGTATTTAAGATGTGTTGACACTAAATAAAATGGAAAAGCGAATTGTGCTAAGGACGTGGTGTGACTGCAGCCAAATAGGCAGCAGTTGGTAAATACAAGCTCATCCACTTTGGACAGAAAATTAGAAGATGAGGTTATTGTTTAAATGGCGAAAGACTGCAGCAAGCTGTTGTACAATTAGGCTTGGGAGTGTTGGTGCATAAATCACCACATGTTGGTTTGCAGTGGCAACAGGCTATCAAGAAGGAAAATGGAATGTTGGTCTCCATTACTAGAGGGGTTGAATTTCAGAGCACAGAAGTTACGGCTGCACCTGGAGTACTGCATGTAGTTATGGTCTCTTTACCTGATAAAAGATATATTTGCTTTGAACATGGTGCAGAGAAAGTCCACCAGGTTGATTCTGGAGATGAAGGCCTATAAGGAGAGATTGACATCCCTTGAAATATACTTTCAGGGCTTCAGAAAAATAAGGTGGGTGGGAATCTTATATAAACATTAAATTATCAAAGGGATAGATAAAATTAAGGCAGGGTAAATAGGGGGCATAATCTTAAGATATGGGTGAATGTATTTAAAATGGAAATGAAAAAGAACTGGTCTTTCCAGAGTGTAATGAATCTGGGGTACTCTCTGCCCAAGGAAGCAGTAGAAATTATCTCATTAAATGTATTTACAATACAGTTACATTGATATTTGCATAGCATGGGAATTAAGGATTCTGAACCCATAGCCAGATCAGCCCTGATCTTATTGAATGGTGGATCAAGCCTAAAGGGTAAGCACCTTTTTTTACCACTTTTTCCCACTTGCATACCCACCAGATCAGAATCCAAACTTGCCCTGGATCCCATGCAACTTATGAATCAACTTACCATAAGGGATCTTTTCAAATGTTTTACTTAAGTTCATGTTACTAATGTCCACTGCCTTAACCTCATCAAGAACCTTCTCTCTAAAAACTTCCCTTCCACTAACACAATGCTCACTGGCCTGTAATTACCTGGATTGTCCCTATTTCCCTTTTTGAACAAGTCCCACTGGGACTTCGCCTGTTGCTAGTGAGGACAGAACGATCCATGCCAAAGCCCCAGCAATCTCTTTAACTGCTTCTTTCAAAATTCTGGGATATATGCCATCAAACTCTGCGGACTTATCTATCTTAATGGTTTTCAGAAGGCTCAGTACTACCTCATTTACTAGCTCCAATGGATTTTCCACATACTGTTTCAAGAACCTCTTGAGTACACAGAAAAATCACAACCCATTTGAGCTTCTTGTATTAAGGAAGCTTAAATCAATAATGGGGAAATTAAAGTTCCCACTATGACAACCCCATTGCTTCTGCACCTTTCCATAATTTGTCTGCATATGTTCCTCCACCTCTTGGTGGCCTTTGGGGCCTATAGTATAAATCCGATCAGTGCAATTGCACCTATCCATTTCTGAGCTCCACCCAAATAGACTCTGTGCATGAGCCCTCCAGTGTATTCTCTCTGTGATATTCTCTTATCAGTAGTGCAATCTCTCCATATCTTCCCACCACCACAACCACCCCCCCCCCCATTACAGCTAAAAGAACAAAACCCCGGAACATGAGCAGCAATATGCATCCAGGTCTCAGTAATGGCAACATCATCATAGATCTAGACCAGGGATGGCTAACCTGTGGCGCATTGCACCCCAGTGATAATAAAAAAGTAAGCCTGCTCATGCAAAAAGTATTAACCAAAAACTAATTTGTAGGAAAAAATAATCTATAACAGGAATGTCAATGCATCACAGGTTTTTGCCAGTCAGTTTACAAATGAGACTCATGCGCTACAGAGTTGTGCTTTGCTCGTCCTTTGTGAACATTTGCAGTTTGTACTTTTCCGAAAATTAAGCCTTATTTTTACATTGTTACCAATCACAGAGCAAAAGAAAAGCAGAAAGTGAGAGTAAGCGTGATTTCAATGAACAGTGGGAAAATGAGTTCTTATTTATAGCAGGTCTGTCAGGAAAACTGTTGTGCATTGTTTGTGAAAACACTTTCTCACATAATAGAAGACACGACATGACATAATAGAAGACTGGACAAAAAAAAGCACGTACGTTCAAATGCTGTTCATAACTGCAGTTCAGCATTCAACACAATCATCCCTCAGAAACTGATTGGAAAGCTGAGCCTACTGGGCCTGAACACTTCCCTCTGCAACTGGATCCTAGACTTCCTGACTGGGAGACCTCAGTCAGTCTGGATTGGGAACAGCATCTCCAACACCATCACACTGAGCACAGGGGCCCCACAGGGCTGTGTGCTCAATCCACTGCTGTTCACTCTGCTGACCCATGACTGTGCTGCAACACACAGCTTGAACCACATCATCAAGTTCGCTGATGACACGACCGTGGTGGGTCTCATCAGCAAGAACGACGAATCAGCTTACAGAGAGAAGATGCAGCGGCTAACGGACTGGTGCAGAGCCAAATACCTGTCCCTGAATGTGAACAAATGAGATGGTTGTTGACTTCAGGAGGGCACAGAGCGATCACTCCCCACTGAACATCAACAGCTCCTCGGTAGAGATCGTTAAGAGCACCAAATTTCTTGGTGTTCACCTGACGGAGAATCTCACCTGGTTCCTCAACACCAGCTCCATAGCAAAGAAAGCCCAGCAGCGTCTCTACTTCCTGCGAAGGCTGAGTAAAGTCCATCTCCCACCCCCCCCATCCTCAGCACATTCTACAGGGGTTGCAGTGAGAGTATCCTGAGCAGCTGCATCACTGCTTGGTTCGGGAATTGCACCATCTCGGATCGCAAGACCCTGCAGCAGATAGTGAGGTCAGCTGAGAAGATCATCGGGGTCTCTCATCCCGCCATTACGGACATTTACACTACACGCTGCAACTGCAAAGCAAACAGCATTATGAAGGACCCCACGC
Source organism: Hemitrygon akajei (assembly GCF_048418815.1). Classification (NCBI taxonomy): domain Eukaryota; kingdom Metazoa; phylum Chordata; class Chondrichthyes; order Myliobatiformes; family Dasyatidae; genus Hemitrygon; species Hemitrygon akajei. Next base: position 105,235,297 of record NC_133126.1, read on the forward strand.
ACCCCTCATACAAACTCTTCTCCCTCATGCCGTCTGGGAAAAGGCACCGAAGCATTCAGGCTCTCACGAACAGACTATGAAACAGTTTCTTCCCTCAAGCTATCAGACTCCTCAATACCCAGAGCCTGGACTGACACCTTACTGCACTATTGTCTTGTTTATTATTTATTGTAACGCCTGCACTGTTTTGTGCACTTTATGCAGTCCTGGGTAGGTCTGTAGTCTAGAGTAGTTTTTTTCTGTGTTGTTTTTTATGTAGTTCAGTCTAGTTTTTGTACTGTGTCATGTAACACCATGATCCTGAAAAAATGTTTAATTTTTACTATGTACTGTACCAGCAGTTATGGTCGAAATGACAATAAAAGTGACTTGACTTGATGATCTTAACAGACACTATAAAGCACATCAGACTGAAATAGAAGAAAAACTGAAGCTAGTGCTTGGGTCTGAGTTACGGAAAGAATGTGATTAAGAAAAAGGAAGAAATCAAAAGACGACAAAATATATTTGTTAAAAGTCTCATTAAGATAAGTAATGTTTATCTCATTTTATATTAAATCAATATATCGTAAAAATGCTACATTTGTCTATATTAACATTTTTACAAGAATTGAATGGGGGTACAAGAGTTGTATGACGCAACTGAACTCTTGCGTGAAAAAACTGACGCATGGAATGTAAAAGGTTAGCCACCCCTGATCTAGACTCTAAGTTCATCCTGCTTGCCCATAAACACACCTAGTGAAATAAACAGTTTGGCTCATCGGTCTCACCATGTTTATTAGTTTATCCCTTGCAGCTCTTCCTTTCAATTTTACCAGTCATACCATCCTTCCTGGCCCACAGTCCTATCACCTGCTTCCTTGCTGCCGTGGCTCCCATCACCTTATCAATCTAGTTTAAACCCACCTGAACAGCACTAGCAAACTTCCCAGCAAGGATATAAGATGATGAGAGGCATTTATCGTGTGGATAGTCAGAGGTTTTTTTCCTAGGGCTGAAATGGTTGCCACAAGAGGACTCAGGTTTAAGGTGCTGGGGAGTGGGTACAGAGGAGGTGTCAGAGGTAAGTTTTTTACTCAGAGAGTGGTGAGTCTGGAACGGGCTGCCAGCAACAGTGGTGGAGGCAGATACAATAGGGTCTTTTAAGAGACTTTTGGATAGGTACATGAAGCTTAGAAATATAGAAGGCTATAGGTAAGCCCAGTAACTTCTAAGGTAGGGACATGTTCAGCACAACTTTGTGGTCTGAAGGGCCTGTATTATGCTATAGGCTTTCTATGTTTCTATGATATCAGTTCCCCTCCAGTTCAGATGCAAAGAATCTTGTTTGTACAGATTCTACCAGCCCTGAAAGAGAGCCCAATAATCCATAAATCTGAAATAATCCTTCCTGCAGCAAATCATTAGACAGATATTGAACTGCACTATGTATCTAGTTCTCACATCACTAACACTTGGCAGAGGAGCAATCCTGAGATTACAAACCTGGAAATCCTGTTTTTAACCTTCTACTTAGCTCTTTAAAATCATTTTACAGGACCTCACCTCTGCTCCTGCCTGTCATGGCACCTACATGGACTACAACCCTGGCTGCTCACAAAATTTCCAGTATCTGCTGAGAGACATCCTTAACCATGACTAGGGAAGCAACATAACGTCCCTGAGTCTTGACTGTGGCTATAAAAACAAGTTGCACCTTTACCACTGAAACCCCTATTTATAGCACTCTGTCTGAATACACCATTCCCTTCTTTGCCTCACAGCCGGGCACAGTGCTACTGATTCAGCTATTGTTGCTAGCTTCCCCTTCAAACTGTATCCAGAGGGTTATACCTGTCAGTGAGGGCAATACCCATAGGTAATCTTGCTTGTTTGCCTACTCCCCAGACTTCTGATAGTCACATATCTATCTGAGGCTGGCACCTGGGGTATGACCACCTCACTGAAACTCTCATCTATGACACCCTCAGAATCTCAGATAATCCTCAAGTACATGTACATCCTATGTACATCTTCCTCCAGCTCAATTTCCTTCACAGGGCTAGTCAGGAGCAGTAACTAGTACACTTTCCATGGATATAGTCATCAGGGAGACTATGAGGTTTCCTAACTTGCCACATTTTGCAGGAAGAGCATTCCACTGTTCCTGCTGCCATTTTATTTACACTGTCAAAAAACTCAAGATCAATAGGAGAATAAAAACATTACTTGCTTCTCACCAAAGGCCCTCTAGCTAAATTCCACTCCTACACTGGCCCACTGCCAAAATGACCACTCAGCTTGACCCTATTTTCTTTTTATTGGCTGAGTACCACACACTTGAACATTCAGAATCAACTTTTTTCAAAGCTGTGGCTCATCCCTTCTGCTGTTTCTGGAAGCTGCAACAGGGATTTGTATAGAGAGCAATTACTCTGAAGACAACAATTAATATAACCACCAGCTCAGATGGTTGATCCATAAAAAACTAAGACAAGGAGGCCACGACTTTAATCTACTGGCCAGGTGAAACAGCCTAATTCAGCAAAAGCAATGAGATAGAACTTCTGAAGTCATGCTAACAGTACAACTAGCACACTAGTTCCTCCTCTCAGAAGCCTGGCATTGCAGCTTAAGCAAATACCACAGCTGGATCACCATAATACTAGCTTTGCACAACAAACAACATTGGAGATATTACAAACTTGCCATCTTTGTGCTCTCCACATTCTTTATCAATTTCATTTCTGACACTGGAGAGGAGGAAGCCACTACATTCATGATATAATATTCAACACATTGCCAAGATCTGTTTACAATGTTAATTACTGTTTCGATCAATTCTCTAATACAGCATTCTTTAAAACAGACAACCTTAGCCCCAAGTATCTCCTGGCATCCCTTAATAGCACCTCATTAGTTGTCCTTTAGGCCTTGTGACCAACCATGGAATAAATGGCTTAAAATATTTAAGCTGAAGTGCTCTTGGCAGGACTGAACAAAAATAAGTGTTTTTCTCCAACTTCCTGCAATTCTAGTAGCTGGATCTGGCGGAAATGTTTGGAAAGTACAAAGTTCCCACGGCATAATCACAACTTCGGAGAAGGAGCAGCTCAAATCTATTACATATCCTTCCTCAGGAAAGGATACAAAACTGCTCCACCAAGGGGACTGCACAGGTATAATGGAAAACCTAATCTGAAAGTGGAACACTCAGAGGAGCACTTACATAAATCAAAGTTTAACATATAAATCATGTTCTGTTTTGATGTACAGAGAAATCTTAGTCACAGAGCACTGCAACAAAGAAACATGTTCTTTGGCCCACATAGTCCATGCTAGCTTGGTTTTCTGCCTGGTTCTATCCACCTGCACCCAAACTAGCCCTCCACATCTCTCACATACATGTACCCATCCGAACTTACGTTACAGTTGAACTTGCAGCTACCACTTCTGCTCCCAGCTCACTTCCACACTTGCACCACCCTCAAAATGAAGTAGATCCCGCTCAGATTCCCCTTAAAACTTTCACCCTGAAAATATGCCCCAAGAGGCACCATGAGGGGAAAAATGGTGGGTCTCACTCCTGCATGTGTTCATCCTATCATAATTTTGTATATCTTGATAAGGTCTCCTCCAATCATCTTACTCTCCAGGGAATAAAGTCCCTTTCCCTGTAACTCAGGTCCTTACGTCCAGCAATATCATACAAATTTTCTCTGCACTCCTTTAAACTTATTGATGTCTTTATTGTAAGTAAATGACCAGATCTGCACACAATACTCCAAATTCAGTAAGACAAGTTCAACATAACATGCCAACTCCTGTACTTTCTTTTCTTTTTTTCTTTTCAAATCTTTTTATTAATTTTTAAAAAAACAGAAGAAAAATATTATTACAAGACATTTGAGAGTACATAATAGATTAATTGACATTCAAATATATATTGATCAATACATAGAATCTCTCAAACTCATATTATAATATAAATGATTTAAGAGAAACCCCCCCCCCCCAAAAAAAAACAACAACAAGTAAATAAAAAAGAAACTAACCAACATGGGCAATCGCATAATGTTATATATATACAGTAGTGCCTATGACTCCCAACCTCCATCCACACAATTCAGGATAGTGACAATAAGGTTCAGGATCAGACCGTTTAATTCATATGAAAATGCTGAATAAATGGTCTCCAAGTTTCCTCAAATTTAACTGAAGAATCAAAAACCACACTTCTAATTTTTTCTAAACTTAAGCAGGAAATAGTTTGGGAAAACCACTGAAATATAGTTGGAGGGTTAGTTTCTTTCCAATTCAGTAAAATGGATCTTCTAGCCATTAGTGTAACAAATGCAATCATTCGTTGGGATGAAGCGGATAAACACTTATTATCTATCATTGGTAGGCCAAAAATTGCAGTAAAAGGATGTGGTTGGAGATTAATATTTAAAACTCTTGAAATAATATTAAAAATATCTTTCCAATAGTTTTGTAAACAAGGACAAGACCAAAACATATGAGTCAACGAAGCTATATCAGAATGACATCTATCACAGGTTGGATTAACATACGAATAAAATCGAGCAAGTTTATCTTTAGACATGTGAGCTCTATGTACAACCTTAAATTGTATTAGAGCATGTTTAGCACAGATAGAGGATGAGTTTACCAATAATAAAATTTTTTCCCATTGCTCAATAGATATAGGGCAATGCAGTTCTTCCTGCCATTCCTTCTTAATTTTTTCTGATATATCTGGTTGTAGATTCATAATCATATTATAAATGATAGCAACTAAGCCCTTTTGACAAGGATTAAGAGCTAAAATTCTTTCTGTAATGTCCAATGGACATTCTTTCGAAAAAGACTTTAGTTCATTATATAAAAAATTTCTAACTTGTAGATATCTAAAAAAATGGGTTTTAGATAAATTATATTTATTAGATAACTGTTCGAAGGACATAATGTTATCATCCAAAAAAAGATCACGAAAACATGTTATACCTTTTGTTTTCCATAAATAAAAGGCTTGATCTATGGAAGATGGTCGAAAAAAGTAATTAGATGTTATAGGACTTGACAGTATAAACTTATTCAAACCAAAAAATTTACGAAATTGAAACCAGATTCGTAATGTATACTTGACTATAGGATTAGTTATCTGTTTATTCATTTTAAATAACGAAAAGGGAAGTGAAGATCCTAAGATTGAAATCAATGAGAAATCTTGCACAGATTTACATTCCAAATTTACCCATTGTGGGCCAGCAACTGTAGTCAAATCTTGTATCCAAAATATCAAATACCGTATATTAACTGCCCAATAGTAAAATCTTAAATTTGGTAGAGCCAAGCCGCCCTCCTTCTTAGGCTTCTGTAAATATTTTTTAGCTAACCTAGGATTTTTGTTCTGCCACAAATACGAAGATATTTTAGAATCAACTATATCAAAGAAAGATTTAGGAATAAAAATTGGTAATGCTTGAAATAGATATAGAAATTTAGGTAGTATCATCATCTTAATGGCATTAATTCTACCTACCAAAGACAAAGATAGTGGGGACCACCTATTAGCAAGTTGCTTAATTTGATCTATTAAAGGCAAAAAATTAGTTTTAAATAAATCTTTATGTTTTTTAGTAAATTTAATACCTAAATAAGTAAAATAGTCTGTGACAATTCTATATGGTACCCGATTATAAATTGAAGTGTGCATATTTAATGGAAAAAGTTCACTCTTATTAAAATTCAATTTATATCCAGAAAAGTTACTAAATTGAGCAAGCAAAGAAGAAATAGCAGGAATAGATCTTTCAGGATCAGATATATATAATAACAAATCATCCGCATATAATGATACCTTATACATCGTCTCCCCACGGGTAATACCTAAAATATTGGGTGATTCACGAATAGCTATAGCCAAGGGTTCCAAAGCAATGTCAAATAATAAAGGGCTTAAAGGACAACCTTGCCTTGTACCCCGAAATAACTGAAAAAAAGGGGATCTTTGATTATTAGTGAAAACCGAAGCTAAAGGTTTCTGATATATTAATTTAATCCATGATATAAATTTTGAACTAAAGTTAAAATGTTGCAAAGTATTAAATAAATATGACCATTCGACTCTATCAAATGCTTTTTCGGCATCTAAGGAAATGACACATTCTGGGATTTTAGATGCAGAAGTATAAGCGATATTAATTAATTTTCTAATATTAAAAGATGAATAACGATTTTTAATAAATCCAGTCTGATCCTCAGAAATAATCCGAGGCAATATATTTTCTAATCTAATAGCCAAAATTTTACTAAAAATCTTAAAGTCCATATTCAGCAAAGATATAGGCCGATAAGATGCACATTCAGTGGGGTCTTTATCTTTTTTAAGAATTAAGGAAATAGAAGCTTCATAAAAAGATTGTGGTAGTTTACCTATACTTAATGCATCTTTAAAAATTTTACAAAGCCAAGGAGAAAGTATAGAAGAAAAGGATTTAAAAAATTCTGCAGAAAAACCATCTGGGCCCGAAGCTTTACCCGAGTTCATTAAGAAAATAGCCTTTTCTATTTCAGACTCCGTAATAGGTGTGTCCAAAAATACACTATCCTCAACAGTTACTTTTGGAATATTCAATTTCCTTAAAAATTCACTCATTATAGAAGAGTCTTTAGTGCATTCTGATTGATATAAAGAATTATAAAAATCTTGAAAGGCTTTATTTATCTCTTTATGATCAATCGTCAGAGTACCATCTTGTTTACGAATCTTAGTAATTTGTCGCTTATCCGAAACAATTTTCAATTGGTTAGCTAGTAATTTACCAGACTTATCTCCATATGTATAAAATTGAGCTTTCGATTTAATTAACTGACTTTCAATCGAAGAGGTTAATAATAAACTATGCTCCATTTGAAGTTCCACCCTTTCTTTATAAAGTTCTTTACTAGGGGTCAATGCGTAAATCTTATCAATTGCCTTAATTTTATCAACTAATGTTGATATTTTAGAATTAGTTCGTTTCCTAACTCCGGCAGAATATGAAATAATCTGTCCACGAATATATGCCTTAAAAGTATCCCACAGAATTCCACTAGAGATGTCTGCTGTAGAATTTATTGAGAAAAACAAATCAATTTGCTGTTTAATAAAGTTAACAAAGTCAGAGTCCTGCAGTAAAACAGGATTAAACCTCCAACTTTTAGTACTAATATATGAATCCGTCACCTTAATAGATAACTTCAAAGGTGCATGATCAGATATAGCAATAGAGTCATATTTGCAATCCATAACATCTGTAAGTAAATGCTGATCAATGAAAAAGTAATCAATCCTTGAGTAATTATGATGCACATGGGAAAAGTATGAGAACTCTTTATCATTAGGGTGTAGAAAACGTCATATTTCACAGATAGCTGAATCAATCATAAAAGAATTAATAAGAGAAGTCGATTTGTTCGGAAAAGTTTGAATGGGCTTGGATCTATCCATCAAAGGGTTTAAACAACAATTAAAATCCCCGCCCATTATCAATCTGTATTGATTCAGATTAGGAAAGGATGTAAATAAGCATTTAAAAAATTCAGGACAGTCAGTATTTGGAGCATAAACATTAACTAAAACAACTTTTTGATTAAAAAGTAAACCAGTAATAAGCAAAAATCTACCTTGCGGGTCTGAAATTGTTTTGTGATGTATAAAAGCAGTTGATGAGTCTATAAAAATAGAAACACCTCTCACTTTGGCTTGCGAATTTGAGTGATACTGTTGGCCCTTCCAAAACCTAAACAACCTCTGACTATCCACCTTCCTTACATGAGTCTCTTGTACAAAAATAACATTCGCATTCATTCTATGGAATACTTTGAATACTTTTTTCCGTTTGATCGGATGATTTAAACCATTAGTATTCCAAGAAACAAAGTTAATAGTCTTATCCATATTGACAATACATATTACAGTTAACATATAGGTTTGAAAGAAAAGTGAACTCATGAACCCGGAAGGGGGAAGTAAGTTCAAAGGGAAGCCGGAAGTCACAGCACCGCAGCCATTTTTGTAGTTTCATATAAGCCCATGAAATAAAACTAAGCAAAAAGCAAGCAGAAAAGAGAAAAAAAAGAAAAATCTCCCTCCCACCACCCTCAAGACCCCAGGAAAAAAGCCAAACAGAGGCAAGCGAGCGATCTAATACTAAAATTACCCCCTTGTCTCAAGACGGCAACTCAAACGTAACAAAGTTAAAAAAAATACAAACACCCCACATTATAAAAAAGGGTTGATATAGCAAAAATTAAAATATAAAATTAATGTTATAAATGTATATAAAAAGGGTTAAAAAAAATTAAAACAATAAATGAAAGTTTAACACTTTCAAACAGATCAAAACAGTTATGACGCTACAAACACTGGAGTCTGTCGGGAAGAAGAAACGCCATTTTATTTTTTCCAAATCTTAATATTCAAATGCTAAAAATGTAAAAAAAAGAGCGTATATCGATTAAAAAAAGAAAAAAAAAATAACCCTAATAGGTCATTTTCAACACTAATCGATTAATAGTATATAAAAATATAAAATCAGAATAAGCCCGGTAGAAAAAAGAGAGCTTTAACCGTATATAAGAAATACATGTGAACCATATCAAAAAAAACCCAAACGTCAATCTATAACAGATCCAAATCTATAGGCTAAATTACATTGATCAGCCCGATCAAATGTCATTGTTCCAGGAAGCCTTGAGCATCCGCTGGCGATTTAAACAGCCGAAAAGATCCATCTTGAAGGGTGACTCTCAGGTGTGCTGGAAACAGCAACGCTTGCTTGTAGCCTTTCTGGTGAAAATTCGACATAACCGATCTGAAAGCCAGCCTAGCCCGTAGTACTTCGGGGCTATAGTCCTCCAGAATGCGAAAATTAAAATTTTGATAGGTTATCATACCTTTTTTACGAGCCGCACGAATCAGCCGTTCTTTGATATGAGGATAATGGATCCTGAGAATTATATGCCGTGGTTTCAGACTTGAATCTGCCCGATATCTAGAGACTCCAGGACTTCTTCGCCCAGGACATCCACTAGAAATTTGGAGAAGAAAACGGTCAGATCACCGCTTTCAAATTTTTCCGGGATCCCAATTAACCGAAGATTTTGTCTTCGAGAACGATTTTCCAAATCAGTAATTTTAACTTTATAACGATCCATCTGTTGGATCGTCGAAGTTTGCTCTTCTTGCATTTTTTCGATTATACGATCCTTCTTACGAGCAGCTTCTTCAAGAACCAAAATGCTTGCTTGTTGTTCTTTTGATTCCCGTGAAAGGGTCAAGAACTTTTCTTCGAGTGATCTCAAACGATCGTCATACTGTGAAAATCTTCCAAGTAATTTTTTCTCCAGCTCATCAAATTTAGCTTCTATAAACTTCACAACAACTTCTAAAGTTAACGGTTCTCTCGTCTGTTTCGGTTCTTTTGCTTTAGACATTTCAGCAAGTTGAGAATAATTCAAATAGTTTAAAAAAAAAATTCTATATGTTTAGACCCCTTTAAAATAAGTTTAAGGGGTGTTTGTAGGTTAAAGAAACGTAAAAGGTTTGGAGCAAAGCCTAGATGCGGTTTACTCCATGAGCGCCATCTTGAGACTCCATCCTGTACTTAATGTCCAGATTTATGAAGGCCAATATGCCCAATGCTCTGTGCCAAAACTCCAGAAGTTCTCTTTATGACCCTATCTACGTTCGAAGGAATTATGGATCTTAATACCAGGTCCCTTTGTTCTATTGCACACATTAATATGGCACACCACTAGTGACAGGTCTCCAGTCAGAGAAACAACCATCTACTACTTACTATTCTCTGGCATCTATTGATAAGCCAACATTGAATTCACCCTGAATTCCAAGCAATTTAACCTTCTGAACCAGCTTCTCATGTGGAAATTTGTTTTTCTCAAGCCCATGTAGACAATATTCACTGCCTTCCCTTCATCTACCTTCTTGGTAACCTCTTTGATAAGTTATGTAAGAACGATTAGATATGGCCGCCATGTTGACTATCCCTTATCAGGCTGGATATTGTGGTAGATATTAGTAGTTAAAGCAGAGTTAGAAAAAGGGATGAGGTCCTGAACAGAAAATATAGGGAGCTAGGTAGGATGCTGAAAAGCAGGACCTCAAGAGTGGTACATCTCTGTATTACTACCTGTGCCATGCACTAGTGAGGATAAGAATAGGATGAAATGACAGATGAATGAGTGACTGAAGAATTCATACCAGGGCAGAGATAGTCAATATGGCTGACCCAAGTAGTTATATATCTGATCCCTTAGAATATTCTCCCTTAATTCATGCATGACTGACGTCAGGCCTACAAGCTTATTCTTATTTCCTGGCTTATTCTTACAGCCTTTCTTGAACTATGGAACAAATTAGCTGTACTCCTGTCATCCAGCACCTCACCCTTGGCTAAGGATGTTTAAAATCTCTCATACAGTTTCTACAGTAGCCTCCTGTTACGAAGGTGAAGCAACTCTGAGGGGCCGAAGGGTACAAAGTTGCCCCCTCCTTTTTGAGAATCGCAAGATCGCTATTATTTCGGGTCTGAGACCCAGGAAATGAGAGAGAGACACAGAATACACAAGGTTTGGAATGTCTCAACATAAGCGGAACGGAATCACTGATTACTGCCATTGTCTCTTGGAGAAGGAATTGTGTATTGAGTACTGTACTATTCATTGAAACCCCTCAGGGGACAACCAGAGCGGTCTGGTTGAGGGATTGCATCATCCCAACCTGATTGACATCTGAGACCCCGTGAGTAAGGATAAAAGAGGGGTCTGGGGAACACCCCTTTAGACGCACCAGGAGAAATGCTAGAAATCCCGTGACAGCGTTTTATAGCGAAAGCCGGTGGGGGCTTGTGTGTGTCCTTTCTTGCCTGGGTGGCGGGCTCACCACGGAAGAACGGTTTAGCTAAAGGAGAGGTCACAACTGAACGGCCACGACAACGAGACACCTGGCGGATCGAAATCATAAAGGAAGGTTGGCAAATGTTCCCATTCTCTTTCTTTCTCTCTCTCCAACAATTGCAACAGTGACAACCAAAAAGACGGCAGCTTGTGTGAACTGCAGTGAACTTTATATTTCCATCGGACAATACATTATCCCCTAGACAACGATAGAGCTTATTTCTTATTGATTATTATTATACCCGCACTTTTAGGTTTAGTATTGATGACGTATATTATCTGTATATTTGCATTGATATTATTTTTGTGTATTTTTACTAATAAATACTGTTAAAAATAGCATCATCAGACTTCAACGGACGTCTCTATCTTTGCTGGTAAGTCACCCAGTTACGGGGTTCGTAGCACTCCAGAGTCTGATGGGATAACTTATGTTTATCACTGGTGTTTTATCCACCCTTATTCTTCTCAAAACAGCAAGCACCTCGTCTTTTATAATACGGATACAGTCCATGACTTCACTACTCTTTTGCCTCAGTTCTATCTAAGTTCTGCCTAAGTTTTGTTTCCTGTGTATATACAGATGCAAAAAAATTATTTTATGATTCCCACCATCTTTTTTGGCTCCATGCATATGTAATGTGCTGTAAGGTTTCACTGCTAATGTAATGGCCTCTCAGTAATGGCTTCCCTGTAGCAGCAATGACTAGGGATAACAGGGGCTTTGGAATATGCGCTATCCAAAGAGAGGTTGTTGTTCTTTCTTGTGGGGCTGGGAGCAGGGATTTTGCGGTCTTTTGTCGGCAAGAGATGAAGAGAGAAGACGTGAATGAAAATAGTTGACAGACCAGCAGATGGAGTGGACTCGGAGTGAGGGTCTGACGGTCAGCGACTCTCGGAGAAGGCCGATGGGGAACAAATGGACGAATCCAGGAGCTCCAACGTGCACATTAGACTGTTTCATTAAAATGAGCCCTTTTTCTTTTAATTTTCTGTACTAACTTTATAGTCAGATTAAGATTTATAAAGTTCAATCGTTAATTGCGTACAGTGTACTGTCTGGTATTTTGCAGTTTTGATTTGTAACCGGGCAACACATCATGTAGCATCCACACAAACAAGATTTCTCAGTTTGGCTGGGCCAGAGGCTGTCTTCCCCTAGACAAACGCATGCTGGTCGAACCTAAAGGTTACACATAGATGACCATTCTAGTCTTTAACAAGACAAATTTTGTCCTTTAATATCCATTTGCTCTCAATTCCTCTGTAGATGCTTTTGGGATTCTCCTTCACCTTATCTGCTCGAGTCTTCTTTTAGCCCTCCTGATTTCTCTCTTAAGTGTTTTCTGCATTTGTTATATTCAAATATCTCATTTGATCCTAATTGCCTACAGCTGAAACGCTCCTCCCATTCCTTTACCAAAGCCACAATATCCTTTGTTAAGCAAGGTTTCATAAACCTGTTTGCCTTGCATTTTATTCCAAAAGGAACACAGATTCTGCACTCTTTAAGGCTTCCCACTTACCAAGCATCTTTTCAGGAAAACAACCGATTTGAATTCACACCTGTCAGATTCCTTCTGATGCCATCAAAATTGGACTTTCTCCCATTTAGAATCTCAACCTGATAACCACTCCTATCCTTCTCCATAATTAGACCAAATTATACATAACTACAGTCGGCCCTCCTCATCTGCGAATTCCACATGCATGAATTCAACCAACCACGAATCGTGAAAACCAGAAGTGCTGTTCCAGCACTCGTTGTTCAAGCATGTACAAACTTTTTTTCTTGTCATTATTCCGTAAACAATGCAGTATAACAACTATCAAAGTATACGGGAGGATGTGCATGAGTTATCGTGGATCGGGATAGAAAAAAACGGAAGTTCTCTTACTAAGTCGGAACAGGTACATCCGGTATTATTTAACGTCAGTTAGTCGAACGTTTGTCTTAGTACATAGTATATATTTTACCTTTCTATGCATATAAAACATTTAAGAACGTATGTTTCAGCGCCGGGCTCGGGAACAGAAGTTCCTGAGTTCGATCCAGTGACAGACTGCTTTCGAGTGCGCTCTCCACCGTGCCGGGTTGATGTTGGGTCCCAATAATTAAACCACTACGTTGCTTAGTAATAATTGTAGCTTTCTTTGGGGCAGAGCCTTTCTCACTTTATCCTTTAAAATTGTTCCAATCATCGACTGACGTAGCCTAACACTTTTCCAATGACTGATGGCGTTTCACCTCTTTCCGATCGCTTTATTATTTTCACTTTATTTTCAATCGTGATCTTGATTATTTTTGTGAACAGAAACACTGCGGATTCAGAGCTCTGGTGCCGGGTCCTAATGTCTACCACACTGAGACAGGTTAAATACGGTCTCGGGTTCCGCTGAGTCCTAAGGTCCACCACATTGAGACAGGTTGAATAATGGAGTTGAGCATCCGCGAGGGGTCCCAGAACCAATCCCTCACAGATAAGGAGGGTCGACTATATAGTCTCCAAAATTACCTCCATAACTACAGATCTATCCTCCATAACTATACCTGCAAGAAGTTCATCAAGCTACAGCTTCTTACAGACCACATTAAGGACTGGAGCTGGATAAATTCTGGATCACTTAGGAGATTAAGGACATGATTAACAGGAGATAAAAGGAGTTCATTACAAATACGGCGCAGAACAAAATGACCGTCAGCAGAGGGAAAGGAGAAAAACAGCCAGTGCAAGGTACTGCTGTAGCCACCCCACTCAACAAGTACAACGCAGTGGATACTCTTGGAGGAGATAACATAAAAGCTACCCACAGCAAACTAGGAAGAGGGGCAAGGTCCAGAAGAGAGAGTATAGACAACTAGTTAGGATGCTGAAAAGCAGGACCTCAAGGGTGGTAAAATCTCCGTATTACTGTCTGTGCCAAATGCTAGTGAGGGTAAGAGTAGGATGATCCAACTGATGAACGTGTAACTGAAGAAATGGTCTCAGGCCAGGGCTTCAAATTTGATGATCATTGGGATCTCTTCTAGGAAAGATATCACTTGTACAAAAGGAACATGTTACACCTGGACTTGAGGGGGATCAATATCCTTGTGGGCAGATTTGCTAGATCTTTAGGGGAATTTTTAAAAATTAATCTGACAGGGGAATGGAAGCTAGTGTGATAGGTCAGAGGATGGAAATGTTGGAGTAAAGACAGATGCAGCCTGTGAGGGACTGTGAGAAAGGACAGGCAGTGGATAGAACAATAATGTAAACAGTTGGACAGATTGAAATGCAGCTATTTAATGTGTGAAGTATCAGAAAAAGAGTAATAAACTTATAGCATGGGTCAGTATATACAGCTACAATGTTGTGACCTGGCATGGCTGTCATAAGGACAGGAATGATCCTGACCCAAAGATCCTGGGTTTAGATGCTTCAAAAGGGACAGGACAGGGAAGTAGGTAAAAGAGGTGAGGGAATGGCATTGGTAATCAGGGATAGCATCAAAGCTGTAATGAGGGGGGCATTTTGAAGGGACTGTCTACTAAGTTAGTGTAGGTGGAAGAAAGAAACAGGAAGCAAGCAATCACTTTTTGGGGAGTATAGGATAGAACCCCTCACCATCTCAATAGCAACAGAGACACTGAGGTAAGACAAGGTAACAGATTTCTGAAAGATGTCGCCGGTAGCCCATTCCACACACTCACCACTCTCTGCGTAAAAAACTTAACCCTGACATCTCCTCTGTACCTACTTCCAATGACATTAAAACTGTGCTCTCTCGTGCTAGCCATTTCAGCCTGGGAAAAACCTCTGACTATCCACACGATCAATGACTCTCATCATCTTATACAGCTATATCAGGTCAGCTCTCATCCTCCGACACTCCAAGGAGAAAAGGCCAAGTTATTTCAACCTATTCTCACAAGGCATGTTCGCCAATTCAGGCAACATCTCCTCTGTAAATCTCCTCGGCACTCTTTCTATAGTTTCCCTATCCAGAGCTGAGCATAGTACTCTAAATGGGGTCTTACCAGGGTCCTAAATAGCTGCAACATTACCTCTCAGCTCCTCAACTCAATCCCACAATTGACGAAGGCCAATGCACAATATGCTTTCTTAACCACAGTCAACCTGCGCAGCAGCTTTGAGTGTCCTATGGACTCAGACCCCAAGATCCCTCTGATCCTCCACACTGCCAAGAGTCTTACTATTAATATTATATTCTGCCATCATATTTGACCTAACAAAATGAACCACCTCATACTAATCTGGGTTGAACTCCATCTGCCACTTCTCAGCCCAGTTTTGCATCCTATCAATGTCCCGCTGTAACCTATGAATGCCCTCCACACTATCCACAACACCCCCAACCTTTGTGTCATCAGCAAATTTACTAACCCATCCCTCCACTTCCTCATCCAGGTTACTTATAAAAATCACGAAGAGATGGGGTCCCAGAACAGATCCCTGAGGCACACCACTGGTCACCAAATTCCATGCAGAACCAGCAGAACCTGTCTACAACCACTCTTTGCCTTCTGTTTGCAAGCCAGTTCTAGATCCACAAAACAAGGTCCCCTTGGATCCCATGCTTCCTTACTTTCTCATAAGCCTTGCATAGGGTATCTTATCAAATGCCTTGCTGAAATCCATGTACTCTACAGCTACTACTCTACCTTCATCAATGTGTTTAGTCACATCTTCAAAAAATTCAATCAGACTCGTAAAGCATGACCTGTCTTTGACAAAGCCATGCTGACTATTCCTATTATATTATGCCTCTCCAAATGTTATAAATCCTGCCTATCAGGATCTTCTCCAACAACTTACTAAGCACTGAAGTAAGACTCACTGGTCTATAATTTCCTGGGCTAACTCTACTCCCTTTCTTTTTTTTTATTAGTTTTTTTATGCATTTTCTACATCGCTACAGATAGAAAAAAAAATCCCAAATCAAAATGAAGAACATTAATACAGTGCAAAAATAAACATACAATAATAATATAATACAAAAAAAGATAATTAAGAAAGCACCCAAATTGAAGACATGTAAAATTAGTATCCTCCCCAAGCTCCGCAACAACAAAAAAACTCCAGACCAACCACAACACAATATAGAGAATATAAATCAGGACTTCCAAACCCCCAAAACTGTAAATACACTTAAAAACAGAAGATATTAATGCCTACTACCAAAAAAAAGGAGCTGAAAGCAAGGGACCAAAAAAAAAACCTTAGTTAAGAGGAAGGTTATGAAAGTACTCAATAAAAGGTCCCCAGACCTTATGGAACTTTATATCCGAATTAAGAACTGAATAATGATTTTTTTCAAGGTCTAAGCAGGACATAATATCATTAAGCCATTGAGCATGCGTGGGCGGGGCAACATCTCTCCATCTAAGGAGGATTAAACGTCTAGCCAGGAGAGAAGCAAAAGATAATATTCGACACTTAGTCGAACTCAAACGTAAATCTGTCTCACCCAAAAAAACAAACAAAGCAATTAAAGGGTTAGGTTCTAGATGGTGATTCAGAATATAAGATAAAGTTGTGAAGACGTCTTTCCAAAATTTCTCCAGGCTAGGACAGAACCAGTACATATGAATAAGAGAGGCCTCGCCCCTTTTGCATTTATCACAAAGAGGACTAATATTAGGGTAAAATCGAGATAGTTTAGATTTAGACATATGGGCTCTATGAACAATCTTAAACTGTAAAAGGCAATGGCGAGCACAAAGAGAGGTTGAATTAACCGATTTGAGAATCGAGTCCCAAGTCTCATCAGATAAGGAGATAATTAAATCATGCTCCCAAGCCATTCTAATTTTATCTGCAGGGGCACGCTGTAAGAATGCTAATTTATCACAAATAAATGATATTAAACCTTTACCCAGTGGATTAATAGAAAGAAAGAAATCCATAACATTTTTCTCAGGCATTTCAGGGAAGTTAGGAATTAGAGGATTAATAAAGTGTCTAATTTGGAGATATCTAAAAAAATGAGCATTAGGCAGATTGAACTTCGCAGAGAGCTGTTGAAAAGATGTGAAGCGATTATCAATAAAAAGATCTTCAAAATGTCTAATGCCCTTCCTATACCAATCATGGAATGTTGAATCATACATAGTAGGTAAAAAAAGGTGATTATGTAAGATAGGGCTAGAAAAGGAAAAACCATAGAAACCATAAAATTTCCTAAACTGAGCCCATATACGCAAAGTGTGTCTAACAAGAGGATTAACAATTAATCTGGACAAACTACTAGGGAGTACAGAGCCAAGAAGTGCAGAAATAGATAAATCTTTAGTGGAACTCAACTCCATTGCCAACCAATTAGGGCACTCGGGTTGGCCGTGGAAAAAAGACCAAAAGGTAGCACAACGTATATTGGCTGCCCAATAATATAAACGAAAGTTAGGTAAAGCCATGCCACCCTCTTTTTTAGATTTTTGGAGATAAACTTTATTAATTCTAGAATGCTTATTCTTCCACAGATATGACAAAATAATAGAGTCTAAGGAATCAAAAAAAGATTTAGGAATAAAAATTGGGATTGATTGAAATAAATATAAAAATTTAGGGAGAACATACATTTTAACAACATTAATACGACCTACCAAAGACATAGATAGAGGTGACCATTGTAACAGACTCTGTTTTGTAGTATATAAAAGATTGGCAAAATTTTCACGAAAATGATCTTTAAACTTCCTTGTGACTGTAATCCCAAGATAAGTAAATTGATTATGAACTACTTTAAAAGGGAGATCACGAAATGTTAATTCTTGTGTTTCTTTATTAATTGGGAAAAGTTCACTCTTATATAAATTAAGTTTATAGCCAGAAAACTGGCTAAACTGATCAAGAAGTGAAAACATTGGAGGTAAGGATGTAGACGGATTTGAAAGAAAAAGTAATAAGTCATCAGCATAAAGAGAAACATAAAGAGAAACCCTCCAAATCCCGGTCAATTCAGGACAGTTTCGAAATGCTATCGCCAAAGGTTCTATAGCCAAATCAAAGAGAAAGGGACTTAAAGGGCATCCCTGACAGGTGCCACGTTTGAGGTTAAATAACTGGGATTTCTGAAAATTAGTCAAAACAGAGGCAGTAGGACACAGATACAGCAATTTGATCCAAGAGATAAAACTTTGACCGAAGTCAAATTTTTCTAAAACTGCAAAAAGGTAGTTCCACTCTATACGATCAAATGCTTTCTCCACATCGAGGGAAATAACACATTCAGGAATCCTAGTTGAAGGTGAATATAAAATGTTAAATAAACGCCGAATATTAAAAAAAGGAAGACGGTTTTTAATAAAACCAGTTTGATCATCAGAAATAATAGAGGGAATAACAGTTTCTAATCTATAAGCCAAAACTTTGGCCAAGATTTTAACATCAACATTAAGCAAAGAAATCGGCCTATACGAGGAACACTCTGTTGGTTCTTTACCCTTTTTTAATAAAAGAATAATAGATGCCTCATTAAAAGAGGGTGGCAATTTACCATAATTAAATGAGTCAGATAATACTGAGAATAACTGAGGAGAAAGAAGTGAAGAGAATGATTTATAAAATTCTACGGGGAACCCATCAGGTCCAGGAGATTTCCCTGAAGACAATGCAGAAATTGCAAAAGATATTTCTTCTGATGATATAGGTGCATTAAGTTTGGCTTTAAAATCAGATGAAAGCGAAGGAATATTCAGATTATTTAAAAAATGATCAACAGAGATATTCTCATTCAGAGATTCAGAGGAATAAAGTTGAGAATAAAAATTTTTAAATACGTCATTAATTTCTAAGTGATCTGATGTAAAGTCTCCATTCTCCTTCCGGATCTTTGTAATATGTTGTTTAGCTTTGGAACGCCTCAGCTGATTGACTAGAAATTTACCAGATTTGTCACCATGAATATAAAAGCGACTCTTACTTTCAAGAAGTTGGCGTTCAACAGGTTGAGTAGACAGAAGATTAAATTTAGTTTGAAGTTCTACACGCTTCTTGTATAATTCAGGATTCTTAGTTTGAGCATACAGTTGATCTGATTCTTTAATCTGATTAATGAGGTCTAATCGATCTGCACAGGACTTTCTATTAAGATTTGCTGTATAGGAGATTATTTGACCCCTCAAATATGCTTTCATGGCATCCCAGACAATCTGGGATGACATTTCAGATGACGTATTGGTGTTAAAATAAAAGGTTATCTGATCCTTAATAAATTTTAGAAAATCATCATCCGATAATAAAGTTGAGTCAAAACGCCAGTGTTTATTCCTCTGAGGGAGACCAGGAAAATTTAAAGACAAAGTAATTTGGGCATGGTCAGAAATCAGTATACTCTGATAATCACAAGAATAGACAAATGGAATAAGTTGATTATCAAGTAAAAAGTAGTCAATTCTAGTAAAGGTATGGTGAACATGTGAAAAAAAAAGAATAATCTCTCTCAGTAGGATGAAGGAAACACCATATATCAGAGATACCATAATTAGAGAGAAAAGAGTGAATAGCTAAAGCAGATTTAGTACGTAATCTAGTAACAGAGGACGATCGATCCAATTTAGGATCTAACCAACAATTAAAATCGCCACCCAGTATAAGAGAGTATGAGTTTAAATCTGGTAGTGAGGAGAAAAAACGTTCAAAAAAATTAACATAATCAAAATTGGGAGCATACAGGTTTGCTAGTACAACGTTAGTATTATATAATTTACCAGAAACAATAATAAAACGGCCATTTGTATCAGATATCTTATTATGGAGTTCAAAAGGAATATTTGAATTAATAAGGATGGAGACCCTCCCTAGCTTTGGCAGCAAAGGATGAATGAAAATGCTGACCAGCCCACTTTGACAAAAGCCGAGAATTATCAAAACTACGAATATGAGTTTCTTGAAGGAAAGCAATGTCTGCTTTGAGTTGTTTAATATGCGAGAAGACCTTCCTTCTTTTAACAGGATGATTCAATCCCTTTACATTCCAGCTTACAAATTTAAGTGTATTAACCATTATCAATTGTTAGTGCATAGAAGGTAGCAGGCATATAAAAAAATCAAGCAGTACAGTAGCAGTCTGGGAGCAAAAATGTAAACATAGATCCGTAGAATCAAAACAGAGACATGTCCTGAATAACAAAGGAAAACAAAAGAAACAGTGAGTAGTGTTGGAACTGGAGAATCCACCCCACTCTAGCAACCCAAAACTAGACGGCTACCTAAAAAAGCAACTAGCTCTACAAAAAAAATTAACCCAAAAATGACTTACAGTTCCGTATCGTTAACAAAAGTTCCATATAAATAATATAGCAAATAGTAACTAATTTATGCACTAGAAAACAGAATTACAAATAGGAACAACTTCAACAGAAGTATAAAACTTAATACAAAAAAAATCAGAAGAAAACTAAAACTAACCTACCCGCGAAAAATTATAAAAGATTAAAAGAAAAAAAAATGGAGGGGGAAAAGGGGGAAATTATAAATTTAAAGAGAGTACTTAACAACCGTTTACAGAAAAAAAGAGGCAAAACTTAAACTATAAATCAACCAACAGGGAGGCCTTCAATAAAAACTCCAAACCTCCAAAACAAGTTAAAATCGATTGTAGTTCTCTATAGATAAAGTTATACAAAAATAAAATAGGTTACACAAGTAAAATCTAAAAGTCCGCAGGGAAACATTAAACTTAAATCATCTATTTAGAAAAAACGCACCAAGTCCAGGGAGAGATTGACTACAGCCCTTAGAGTTTCAATAGTTAATGTCTGAATTATTCAAGTAAAGTCTGAGTTCGGAAAAAATAGTTTTACTTCGAGAAGTACTTATCAACCATTTTAGAAGGTCAGGTCAGTTCCGAAGAAGACGAGGTGGCTGGACGACTTCCAACAAACGCCTCAGCCTCCTTCACTGATTTAAACCACTTATAATCTCCAGTAGTAAGCGTAATTCGAAGATCGGCTGGATTTCGGAGGGTCTGAATCCGCGATCAAAAAGCACTTTTATTACACCTCTAAACTCAGCATGCATCTTCAGAACCTGGGGGGCATAATCCTCCACAAAACGAATGACCGTATGTTGAAAAGCAAAAGTACCTCTGCGGCGTGCCTCCATAATCAAACGGTTTTTCACCTGGTATCGATGAAAGCATAAAATAACTGGCCGTGGACGGGAACCCAGAGTTGCACGAGGAACATAAATCCTGTGAGCCCTTTCAAGCTCAGGTGGAGTCGGAAGAAATTCTTTCCCAAAAATCTCACAGAGAAAATCAGAAAAAAATTCAACGGGAGAGCCCTTTTCGGTGGCCTCTGGCAAACCAAGAATTCGTAGATTGCAACGTTTGCTCCGATTTTCAAGATCCACCATTTTGGAAGAAAGTTTACTGTTCTTCTCCTCTAGGTTGGAGCTGAAAGTTTCAAGATGTTGAACATGGCGTTTTAAATCTTCAGAAGTTAAGTCAATGCGAGATAAATGTTCAGCATGTTCATCCACTCTGGCATTAATCTGATCCAATTTGGAATCCAGCTGGTTGATAGAAGTTCTAAATTCAGTTTTAATATCCATTAAAGTATCTTGTCGATGTTGTTCCAAAACAGCAAGAATCTCAGCCGACAAAGCCGTAGAAGTTTCCTTTTTCCCGGTTTTAGTACTTTTGGTAGCCATTATAAGATAGATGTGTTCGCAGGCAGGTAAAAGAGAACTAATAAAATACCTAACTAAGGTTTAAGAAGGGAGACATATAGTGCAAAGATAGGAAGTATAACGGAGCAAAAGTTCGGAGCGACTAAACAATCAGTATCATACCAGAAGTCCTCTCTACTCCGTTTCTTGAATAAGGGAACAACATCTGCAACCCTCCAATCCTCCGGAACCTCTGATGCAAAGATCATTGCCAGAGGCTCCACAATCTCCTCCCTCACTTCCCTCAGTAGCATGAGGTATATCTCATCCAGACCTGGTGCTTCATTCAACATGATGTTTTCCAAAAGCTCCAGCACATTCTCTTTCTTAATGTCTACATGCTCAAGCTTTTCAGTCCGCAGTAAGTCATCCCTACAATCGCCAAGGTCCTTTTCCATAGTGAATACTGAAGCAAAGTATTCATTGTGTACCTTTGCTACCTCCTCTGGTTCCATACACACTCTTCTGCTGTCACACTTGATTGGTCCTATTCTCTCACATCATGAGAGGCACTGATTGTGCGGATAGTCAGAAGCTTTTTCCCAGGGCTGAAATGGTTGCCACAAGAGGACACTGGTTTAAGGTACTGGGAAGTAGGTACAGAGGAGATGTCAGGGGTAAGTTTTTTTACTCAGAGAGTGGTGAGTGCATGGAATGGGCTGCCGGCAACGGTGGTGGAGGTGGTTATGATAGGGTCTTTTAAGAGACTTTCAGATAGGTACATGGAGCTTAGAAAAATAGAGGGCTATAGGTAAGCCTAGTAATTTCTGAGGTAGGGACATGTTTGGCTCAACTTTGTGGGCCAAATGGCCTGTATTGTGCTGTAGGTTTTCTATGTTTCTATCTTATCCTCTTGCCTTTCACATACTTGTAGAATACCTTGGAGCTTTCCTTAATCCTGTTCACCAAGGCCTTCTCATGGCCCTTTCTGACTTTACTAATTTCATTCTTAACCTCCTTCCTGCTAGCTTTATAATCTTCTAGATCTCTATCACTACCTAGTTTTTTAAACCTTTCATAAGCTTTTCTTTTCTTTTTGATTCTCAACTGCCTTTGTACACCAGAGTTCCTGAACCCTACCTTTCTTTCTGTCTCACTGGAACGTACATATGCAGAACACCACACAAATATCCCCTGAACATTTCTGCCATACATTTCCTAGAGAACATCAGTTCCAAATTTATGCTTCCAAGTTCCTGCCTGATAGCTTCATATTTCCCCATACTCCAATTAAACGCTTTCTTAACTTGCCTGTTCCTATCACTCTCCAGAGGACTAGAAAATTGCAAATTTTACTCCATCTTCAAGAGAAGATGGGAGGCAGAGAAAGAAAATTACAGACCAGCTAGCCTGAGCTCAGTGGTCAGGAAGATGCTGGATTCCATTATTAAGGATGCGGTTTTAGGGTACTTGTAGACACATGATAAAATAGGCCAAAGACAGCATAGCTTCCTTGAGGGGAAATCTTGCTTGACAAATATGTTGGAATTTTTTGAGGAAATAACAGGTAGATTAGACAAAGGAGTCAGTGGATGTAGTTTACTGGATTTTTAGGCTTTTGACAAACTGTCAGACATGAGCCTGCTAAACAAAATATTACAGGAAAGATAGCTGCATGGATGGAAGTTTTGCTGTAGGAGGCAAAGAGTGGAAATAAAGAGGGCCTTTACTGGTTGACTGCTGGTGACTACAGATGTTCTGCAAGGGTTGGTGTTGGGACTACTTCTTCTCACTCATGTCAATGAGAGGATGACAAAATTGATGGTTTTGTTGCCTGGTCTGTGGATGATAGGATGAGGGCAAGTAGTGTTGAGGAAAACAAAATATTCTGCAAATGCTGGAAATCTTGAGCATCTCGCACAAAGTACTGTAGAAACTCAGTAGGTCAGTCAGCATCTATCGAAAGGAATAAACAGTCGATGTTTTGGTCTGAGATCCTTTATCAGGACTGGAAAAGGAGGAGCAGGAAGCCTGAATAACAAGTTAGGCAGGAGGGAGGGAAGGAGTACAAGCTCTATGGTGATGGGTGAAGCGAGGTGAGGGGGAAGATAAGTGGGGGGGAGGAAGGTAGGCAGGCTGGGGAAGAGGGATGAAGAGAGAAGCTGGGAGGTGATTGGTGAAAATGGAAAGGAGCTGAAGGAGGAGGAATCTGATTGGAGAGAAGAGTGGCTCATGAGAGTCAACCCCTTTCTCCTGTCTTCTTCCTATAACCTTCAACACCCCAACTAATCTATCAACCCCACCTATCAACCTCTGCTTTAAATATTCTCAATGACTTGGCCATCATGGGTGTCTGTGGCAATGATTCACCACCCTCTAGTTAAAGAAATTACTCATTTCTGATCTAAATGGATATCCCTCTATGCTGAGGTTTGTCCTCTGGTCCTCGACTCCCCCACTACAGGAAACATTTTCTCTGCATTCATTCTATATCGGCCTTTCAATATTTGATCGGTTTCAATGAGATCTTCCCTCATTTTTCTAAACTCCAATGAGTATAGAGCCATTAAACACTCCTCATATGTTAACCCTTTCATTCCTGGGATCATTCCCATGAACCTCCTCTGAACCCTCTCCAACGTCATAAGGGGCTCAAAACTGCTCACAGAACTTCAAGTGTGATCTGAACAATGCCTCACAAACCCTCAACATTACATTCTTCTTATATTCCAATCCTCTCAAAATGAATGTGAACATTTCATATGCCTTCCTTACTGCTGACTCAATCTGTAAGTTAATCTTTAGGGACAACTTCATCAGTCCTGATGAAGGGTCTCAGCCTGAAATGTCGACTGTTTACACCTTTCCTGAGGTTTTGTGTGTCTTGCTTGAATATCCAGCATCTGCAGATTTTCTCGTATTTAGAAACTAATACTTACTACATTAATTGAATATGGAGGACTAACTCCATGCCTAATATATTGCAGAATCACCGTTTAACAAAGAAAACAAACAATAAAAGTACAAAATACTCTCACATGGTTAATGGAATATTGAGAATGGGAAATAATCAAACCTGACACTAACTGTATGATGAAGTTGACTGGAATCATAACTTACTAAGTTCCATGAATTGGAGTACTGTGTCCAATTCTGGACACCTCACTATAGGAAGGATGTGGAAGCATTGGAAAGGGTACAGAGGAGATTTACCAGGATGCTGCCTGGTTTAGAGAGTCTGCATTATGATCAGAGATTAAGGGAGGTAGGGCTTTACTCTCTGGAGAGAAGGAGGATGAGAGGAGACATGATAGAGGTATACAAGATATTAAGAGGAATAGATAGAGTGGACAGCCAGCGCCTCTTCCCCAGGGCACCACTGCTCAATACAAGAGGACATAGCTTTAAGGTAACGGGTGGAAAGTTCAAGGGGGATAGAGGAAGGTTTTTTACTCAGAGAGTGGTCGGTGCATGGAATGCACTGCCTGAGTCAGTGGTAGAGGCAGATACACTAGTGAAATTTAAGAGACTACTAGACAGGTATATGGAGGAATTTAAGGTGGAGGGTTATATGGGAGGCAGGTTTTAAGGGTTAGCACAACATTGTGGGCCGAAGGGCCTGTACTGTGCTGTATTGTTCTACATTCAATAGAACATGTGGCTTTGGTGGTGTTGGCGGGTGCGGGGGGGGGGGGGGGGGGGGCGGAATGGAAGGCACACGGTCAGGTCCCTGGCACTGAGTCTGGCTCTGTGAATCAGAAGGGACAGGTTGTGGTGATACAGAATTCATTAGTTCAGGGAACAGAAAGGAGGTTCTGTGGATGAGGACAAGACTCCCAGATGGTATTTTACCTCCTGGGTGCCAGGGTTTGGGACATCTCAGATCAAGTCCTCAGCATTAAGTGGGAGGGTGAACAGCCAGAGGTCCTGGTCCACATAAGTACCAATGACATAGGTAGGACAAGTGACAAACTTCTGCAAAGTGAGTTCAGGGAGTCAGGTGCTAAATTAAAGGACCTCCATGGTTGTGATCTCACTGCCATGTGCTAGCAAGCCCAGAAATAAGACGATTATACAGTTTAATGTGTGGCTGGTGTACGAGGGAAGATTTTTAGATCATTGGGCTCTCTTCCAGGGAAGATGGGAACTACACAGAAGAGAAGGTTTGCACTTGAATTGGAAGGGGACTAATCTCCTAGCAGGAAGGTTTGCTGGTGCTGCACGGGGTGGGGATTTAAACTAGAATTGCAGTGGGATGAGTGCCAGAACAGATAGTGCAGAACTTGTGGAGACAGATGTTAAGATCTCAGGCAAAGTCAGGAATCAAAAGCTTGAGCATGGCGCGACTAATGTACTGAGCTGCACATACATCGAAGCAAGAAGCTTTGGAGGAAAGGTGGATGAACTCAGGGCATGGATCAAGACCTGGAATTATGATATTGCAGCCATTAGTAAGACTTGGTTGCAGAAGGGGCAGGACTAGCAGCTTAATTTTCTGGAGTTCCATTGTTTTAGACGTGACAGGGCAGGAGTGATTAAAGGAGGAGGGGGGGCATTACTAGTCAAAGAAAATGGCATGGCAGTGCTTCGTCAGGACAGACTGCAGAACTCATCAAGTGAGGCATTATGGGTGGAACTGAGTAATAAAAAAGGCATGGGCACGTTAATGGGGTTATATTACAGACCACACAACAGTCCGTGAGATTTAGAGAAACAAATTTGTAGAGAGACTGTTGCAGGAAACACAAGTTTATTATAGTTGTGATTTTAACTTTCCACATATTGACTGGGACTTTCATACTGTAAAATGACTAGATGGGATAAGAGTTGGTCAGATGTGTTCAGGAAAGGTTTCTCAATAGTCGATCTGCTATTAGGGGATTAGAGAGGGGAGATGACAGAAGATTGTGTAGGGGAACACTTTACATCTAGTGATAACAATGCCTTTAGTTTCAAAGTAAATAGGCAAAAAGATAGCTCTGGCCCGCAGTTGAGCTTCTAAGTTGGAAAAAGGCCAACTTTGATGGTATCAAGAATGTCTGACATGTGTGAATTGTGAAAGACTGATCTCTAGGAACATGAACTTGGTAACTGGGAGGCCTTCAAAAGTGAAATTTTGGGACTACAAAGCTTGTATATGCCTGCCAGAATTAAAGGTACAGAAATACAGGCATAACAAACCTTGGTTTTCAATAGACAGGTGTATTCCAGCTATAAGCAGGTGTGAACAAATGAGGTGCAAATGAGGTATAAGAAATGCAAGAGAACACTTAAGAAAGGAATTAGGAGGGCTAAAAGATTGCCTTAGCTGACAAGATGAAGGAGAAACCTAAGAGATTCTATGGATATGTTAAGAGCAAAGGGATTGCAAGGGACAAAATTGATCTTCTATTGGCATGGAGCCAAAAGAGCTGAGGGAGAACTTAAATACATTTTTTGCATCTGGACTCTACATCTATTACAGAGGGGGAGGTGTCTGCTACCTTGGGGCAAATTAGGGTGGATAAATCCCCAGGGCCTGACAGGGTGTTCCTCTGACCTTGTGGGAGGCAAGTGCAGAAACTGCAGGAGCCCTAGCAGAGATATTTAAATCACCCTTAGCGACAGGTATGTATCAGAGGATTAGAGGTAGCCAGTGTAGTTCTGCTGTTTAAGAAAGGGTCTAAAAATAGGCTGGTGAGCCTGACATCAGCAGTGGGAAAGTTATTGGAAGGTATTCTAAGAGACCAGATATATGAAATGGGCTGAAGGGCCTATTTCTGTGCTGTACTTTTCTTTGACTCTATGACTAAGTCAGGCGATTAGTGGCAGGAAGTATAAGAAACTGATCACAGAATGGAAGACTGACAGGGTAAGTTAACTCAGACTGGGGAAAGATGGGAAGTGGTTCCATGGTTTTGACTTGGAGATCACAAACACAATTCCAAATTTTATAGATGACACCAAACTGTGGGATACACTTGAAAATGAGTAAGAGTGTAGGAATTCATAACTAACTCAAGATAGGATTCCAGACCTAACCAATTCCCCTCTACCACCACTCTCCTCCGTACTCTCAATAATTTCTCCTTTGACTCCTCCCACTTCCTCCAAAGTAGCCAAGGGCACCCGCATGGGTCCCAGTTATGCCTGCCTTTTTGTTGGCTTTGTGGAACAGTCCACGTTCCAACTCTATATGGGTATCCATCCCCCTTTTCCTTCGCTACATCGATGACTGCATTGGTGCTGCCTCCTGCACGCATGCTGAGCTTGTTGACTTCATTAACTTTGCCTCCAACTTTCACCCTGTCCTCAAATTTACCTGGTCCATTTCCAACACCTCCATCTCCTTTCTTGATCTTTCTGTCTCCATTTCTGGAGATGGTTTATCTACTGATATCTACTATAAGCCTACAGCTACCTGGACTATTGCTCTTCCCACCGTCTCTTGCAAAAATGCTATCCCCTTCTCACAATTCCTCCGTCTCCGCCACATCTGCTCTCAGGATGAGGCTTTTCATTCCAGGACGAAGGAGATGTCTTCCTTTTTTAAACAAAGGGGCTTCCCTTCTTCCACCATCAACACTGCTCTCAAACGCATCTCTCCCATTTCCCGCACATCCGCCCTCACCCCATCCACCCACCACCCCACTCGGGGTAGGGTTCCCCTTGTCCTCACCTACTATTGGAGTATAAAATATTATGGAGTATAAAATGTGAAATGCTAAAAACTATGTGGAATGCTAGAGACAATGGTGTGTTGGTATATGCTAGTGAGAGGTGGCTGGGAGAGGTCGTCAGCTTTGAAGTTGGCTATGTGCTAAACTTGTATTATTTGCTGTGAAATGCTAAAGACAATGGTGTGTTAATAAAAGGTAGCTAAGAGATGTTTTGCTTTGGACTTGTCTGCTGTGTAACTAAAGCTATGTAGTCAGACTAGAACATGAATAAGTCAATAGGTAAAAACAATAGTGGCGGATGTACTTGTGATATGCACCTATAGACCGCTTGGATATGTTAATGCAGCTAAACCAGGAGATTGCTTTAAAAAGCTGCTGTGTCCAAGAATCGGTAGGCAATCAGCGACTAGCTCAATGACTGTCTCAGCTTTGATTTGCAAATTAAAGTTTAACCCTTCTTGAAGAATCTTCTGCGTCTCCTGGTCATTTGTAAGCCATGAAAAACCACGACACTACCACCCCACCAGCCTCCAGGTCCAATGTATAATTCTCCGTAACTTCCACCACCTCCAACGGAATCCCACTACCAAGCACATCTTTCCCTCCCCCTCCTTTCTGCTTTCCACAGGGATCGCTCCTTACGCGTCTCCCTTGTCCACTCGTCCCCCCCATCCCTTCCCACCGATCTCCCTCCTGGCACTTATCCTTGTAAACGGAACAAGTGCAACACCTGCCCTTACACTTCCTCCCTCACCACCATTCAGGGCCCCAGACAGTCCTTCCAGGTGAGGTGACACTTCACCTGTGAGTCGGCTGGAGTGGTATACTGCGTCCGGTGCTCCCGGTGTGGTCTTTTATATATTGGTGAGACCGGACGCAGACTGGGAGACCGTTTCGCTGAACACCTGCCAGAGAAAGCAGGATCTCCCAGTGGCCACACATTTTAATTCCACATTCCATTCCCATTCTGATATGTCTATCCATGGCCTCCTCTACTGTCAAGATGAATCCACACTCAGATTGGAGGAACAACACCTTATATACCGGCTGGGTAGCCTCCAACTTGATGGCATGAACATTGACTTCTCTAACTTCCGTTAATGCCCCTCCTCCCCTTCTTACCCCATCCCTGACATATTTAGTTGTTTCTTGTTTTTTTTTCCTCTATGCCCATCACCCTGCCTGCTCTCCATCTCCCTCTGGTGCTCCCCCCCCCACCCCTTTCTTTCTCCCGAGGCCTCCCGTCCCATGATCCTTTCCCTTCTCCAGCTCTGTATCACTTTTGCTAATCACCTTTCCAGCTCTTAGCTTCATCCCACCCCCTCCGGTCTTCTCCTATCACTTCGCATTTCCCCCTCCCCCCACTACTTTCAAATCTCTTAGTATCTCTCATTTCAGTTAGTCCTGATTAAGGGCCTCGGCCCAAAACGTCGACAGTACTTCTTTGTATAGATGCTGCCTGGCCTGCTGTGTTCCACCAGCATTTTGTGTGTGTTGCTTGAATTTCCAGCATCTGCAGATTTTCTCGTGTTAACTCAAGATAAACTTGAGTTGAGCAATTTTGCAAGGTTGAATAAAAATGCTTCATAGAGTGAAATAAAAGGAATAATTTAACAGGATAGAGGAGCAAAGAGATTGAGAGACAATTGGAAAATCAATGAAAAACACCATAGATGAATAAGGCCAAATCCCAAAAGAGTTTTGAAATGGAGGCAGCTAGCTAACTGGGCTCTGTATACTATATAATTCCTTACCTTTTACTGTTTTAGCAAACACATATTTTTCTTTACTTGGGTCTTTCTCATCAATTAAAATTCCAAGAAAGATACGACCAAATGTACCTGAAATAAGAAATTATCCGAAAATTAATAAAGTAATCAATTTTGTTAAATTGAAGTTCATAAGTAACTTACGAAACTTATATTCTCTCTTACTGCATTAAAATTCTTTTAGCCCATATATAGTATCAGCTTCTAATAATCTTTTAAGAATAATTATCAGCATGCAAGATTTCAATGATTATTGAAGCGCTTAGTTGCAACCACTTATGCTGTTAAGTGTGCAATTGTACTGGCACCAGGTCTGCATCTCATTTCCTGGTTCACTTTTACCTGCCTTTTGCACCCTTACTACGTCACATTGGCTCTATGCCTGGAGGTCAAACTTATGCTGCTGCTGATCAGCAGCTGTGATTGTTTCATTCAGTTCAACAGGAAGATTGAACTGATCAGACTGATTAATTCATGCTGATACATTTGTATTTCTATGCTATATTGACTGTCCTGTTGTACCTACTATTTATTACAAATTACTATAAATTGCACATTGCACATTTAGATGGAGACGTAACTTAAAGATTTAAGTAATAAAGTCAGTTCAATTCAATTCTCTTAACCCTACAATTTTCATATGATTGGTACACAAGTATATAAAATTTTGACCAATGTTCTTTGACCAGAAACATTAACCAAGTTTCTCTTATTACAGGTGCTACCTAACCTATTAAGATCTTCCAACATTTTGTCTTATAGTTCAGATTTTTAGAGTTGCTCTTTTGATCCCTAAAAGGTTTTTTTTTCTGGTACAAAAGGTTGGTTTACAGGTGCACAGCAGGGTGGTTATGCTGCAATTATACCATGTACTACTGGTGAGGCCACATGGTACTAGTGTATGCAGTTCTAATCTTCTTATTTAAGCAAGGATATATAGGTTTTGGAGGCTGTGCAGATACAGATGAAGTTCACCAGGTGGATTCCAGAGATGAGGGAGTTAGTCTATGAGAATAGATTTTGTCTCCTGGGACTATATATGATGAAATTCAGAAGAATAAGGGGATCTTATGGAAACATATAACATTATATAATGGGCAGATAAGACAGAGACAGAGAAGTTGTTTCCACTGGTAGATGAGAATGAAATGAGGGGACGTGGACTCATGATTCAGGGGAGTAGATTTAGGTCAGAGTTGAAAAGGAATTGCTTTTCTCAGAGTGTAATAGATCTGTGGAATTCTCTGGCTAGGGAAGCAGTAGCGGCTATCTCATTTAATTAGACAATTTAATTAGTACAGTATGAGAATTGAGAAAAAGCAGGTAGCTGGATCTGAGACCCATCCAGGTTAGCCACGATCTTATTAAATGCTATGACATTCCATTTTCAAGGAGTGCTAACTATCTAGCCTAAAAGTCACAGACATGCAAAATACAGCATGGAAACAGGTCATTTGAACCAACTTGTCAAACCATCTATGTTTGACCCATAGTCCTCAAAACCTCTATGTACTCATTCAGATGGCTTTTTGAATGTTGCTAATGCATCCACCTCAAACACTATTTCTGATAGCTCGTTCCCATCCTTCGCACAAAGAAGCTGCCTCTGATGGTCCATTTAAACCTGTG
Source organism: Hemitrygon akajei (assembly GCF_048418815.1). Lineage (NCBI taxonomy): Eukaryota > Metazoa > Chordata > Chondrichthyes > Myliobatiformes > Dasyatidae > Hemitrygon > Hemitrygon akajei. The sequence continues at coordinate 105,266,917 of NC_133126.1, forward strand.
ATCTTAAACTGTTCTTTTGCAATGCCTCCCTGGGGGAAAAAAATATGCTTTCAACCCTGTCTATGTCCCTCATGAACATGTATACCTCTTTCAGGTTACCCCTCCATTTCCTGCACTTCAGGAAATAAAGTCCTAGACTGTGCAATTTGTCCTTGCAATTCAGACCTCAAGTCCAGGCAACATCCTTTTCTGCACTCATTTCCATTTAATTCCATCTTGGTAATACAATTTTACTCAATACTCCAAGTGTGGCTTTATCAATGTCTTATAAAACTGCAACACAACTTCCCAACTTACATATTCAACACCCTGACTAACAAAGGTCAGCATTCTACATGTCTTCATCACCACCCTATCTACCTGTATCCACTTGGTCGCCTCTGTTCCCTAACACTACCCAGAGCCCTACCATTCACTGGTTTAATCGCAGAATTAGGCAACCAGGTAGAATACTTAATTGAAATCAGCTATCACAGGACTTGTGCCACCTGGCTCTACAAGTACATAAATTAGATATTGTTCAGTAAATTGTACTATGTTCATGAAGAGTGGACTTTGCCAGCTAAGACTTTGAAAAATGAAGTAAACACAGGCATGGCAAAGCAGTGCAGATGCGTCATAGCTGCAGTTTAACAAATGCACAATCATGGTCCAGTAAGAACATGGTGAGTCAAAATGGCCTATTTATGTGGCGCACAATCATTCCCACATACTGAAAAATATTCAATGGAGGTAACAGGATGTACTGGTTGCAATTTTCCAAAATTTCATCAATTTTACAACAGTTCCCAAATATCAAAACCCCAATACTCAAGGCAGAGAAAGTGAACTAAAGGCCAGTAACAAGGAAAATACTTCCAGAGTGCTAATGGGGTACTTAACAAAAGGACTGTGTGGTGTCAATGTGGATTTTTGAAAGGGTAATCAATCATATTTGACACAAATCATCAAGAGTTCTTTTCTGAGGTTGTAATCCGAATAGATAAGAGAAGACTGGTGGCACATTCAGACCATCAAAAGAACTTCATTGACGTTCCATGAAAGGAAACCATATAACATAAAACAATTACAGTACGGATACAGGCCATCTCAGCCCTTCTAGTCTGTGCCAAACGCTTACTCTCACCTAGTCCCACCTACCTGCACTCAGCCCATAACATTCCACTCCTTTCCTGTTCAATTTTTTTTAAATGACGAAATCGAACCTGCCTCTACTGCTTCTACTGGAAGCTCGTTCCACACAGCTACCACTCTCTGAGTAAAGAAGTTCCCCCCCGTGTTACCCCTAAACTTTTGCCCCTTAACTCTCAAGTCATGTCCTCTTGTTTGAATCCCCCCTACTCTCAATGTAAAAGCCTATCCACGTCAACTCTATCACCCCTCATAATTTTAAATACCTCTATCAAGTCCCCCCTCAACCTTCTACGCTCCAAAGAATAAAGACCTAACTTGTTCAACCTTTCTCTGTAACTTAGGTGCTGAAACCCAGGTAACATTCTAGTAAATCTCCTTTGTACTCTCTCTACTTTGTTGACAGTTTTCCTATAATTCGGTGACCAGAACTGTACACAATACTCCAAATTTAGCCTCACCAATGCCTTGTACAATTTTAACATTACATCCCAACTCCTATGCTCAATGCTCTGATTTATACAGGCCAGCATACCAAAAGCTTTCTTCACCACCCTATCTACATAAGATTCCATCTTCAGGGAACTATGCACCATTATTCCTAGATCACTCTGTTCTACTGCATTCCTCAATACCCTACCATTTACCATGTATGTCCTATTTTGATTAGTCCTACCAAAATGTAGCACCTCACACTTATCAGCATTAAACTCCATCTGCCATCTTTCAGCCCACTCTTCTAACTGGCCTAAATCTCTCTGCAAGCTTTGAAAACCTACTTCATTATCCTCAACGCCACCTATCTAAGTATCATCTGCATACTTACTAATCCAATTTACCACCCCACCATCCAGATCATTAATGTATATGACAAACAACATTGGACCCACTACAGATCCCTGAGGCACACCACTAGTCACCGGCCTCCAACCTGACAAACAGTTGTCCACCACTACTCTCTGGCATCTCCCATCCAGCCACTGTTGAGTCCATTTTACTACTTCAATATTAATACCTAAAGACTGAACCTTCCTAACTAACCTGTGTGGAACCTTGTCAAAGCCCTTACTGAAATCCATATAGACAACATACACTGCTTGACCCTCGTCAACTTTCCTAGTAACCTCTTCAGAAAATTCAATAAGATTTGTCAAACATGACCTTTCACGCACAAATCCATGTTGACTGTTCCTAATTTGACCTTGTCTATCCAGATAATTATATATACCATCTCCACGAATACTTTCCATTAATTTACCCACCACTGACGTCGAACGTACAAGCCAATAATTGCTAGGTTTACTCTTAGAACCCTTTTTAACAATGGAACCATATGAGCAATACACCAATCCTCCAGCACATTCCTTGTTTCTAATGACATTTGAAATATTTCTGTCCAAACCCCTGCTATTTCTACACTAACTTCCCTTAAGGTCCTAGGGTATATCCTGTCAGGATCCACAGATTTATCCACTTTTATATTCCTTAAAAGTGCCAGTACTTCCTCCTGTTTAATCATCATAGTTTCCATAACTTCCCTACTTGTTTCCCTTACCTTACACAATTCAATATCCTTCTCCTTAGTGAATACCAAAGAAATTATTCAAAATCTCCCCCATCTCTTTTGGTTCCGCACATAGCTGTCCACTCTGATTCTCTAAGAGACCAATTTTATCCCTCACTATCCTTTTGCTATTAATATAACTGTAGAAACCCTTTGGATTTATTTTCACCTTACTTGCCAAAGCAACCTCGTATCTTCTTTTAGCTTTTCTAATTTCTTTCTTAAGATTCTTCTTACATTCTTTATATTCCCCGAGCACCTCATTTACTCCATGCTGCCTATATTTATTGTAGATATCTCTCTTTTTCATAACCAAGTTTCCAATATCCCTTGAAAACCATGGCTCTCTCAAACGTTTAACCTTTCCTTTCAACCTAACAGGAACATAAAGATTCTGTCCCCTCAAAATTTCACCTTTAAATGACCTCCATTTCTCTATTACATCCTTCCCATAAAACAAAATTGTCCCAATCCACTCCTTCTAAATCCTTTCACATCTCCAATCAAAAATCTCAACCCTGGGTCCAATCCTATCCTTCTCCATAATTATATGTAATATAATGTAGTGCAATTCCCATCAAAAAGAAACCATAAAACTTACAGAAAAAAGCTAAAAGTAAGGGATTATGGTACAGAAAAAAATAAACTTAATCTGAACAGGAATTATGAAAGTATTTGAGAAAAGGTCCCCACGCCTTATGAAATTTTATGTCCGAATTGAGAAGTGAATAATGAAATTTTTCAAGGTCTAAACAGGATATAATATCATTAAGCCATTGAACATGAGTGGGTGGGGCAAAATCTCTCCACCTGAGAAGAACTAAGCATCTAGCTAACAGAGAGGCAAAATATAGTGTTTGATGTTTAGTCGGACTCAAATGCATGTCTGCCTCACCCAAGGTACCAAAAAGGTCAATCAGAGGGTTAGGTTCTAAGTGGCAATTAAGAATATGGGATAAAGATAAAAAGACTTCTCTCCAGAATTTCTCTAGACTAGGACAATCCCAGTACATATGAATAAGAGAAGCCTCGCCCCCTTTACACTTGTCGCAAACAGGACTAATGTCAGGATAAAACCGCGACAATTTAGTTTTAGACATGTGAGCCCTATGTACAACCTTAAACTGTGAAAGACAGTGGCGAACACATAAAGAGGTTGAATTAACTGACTTAAGAATTGAATCCCAAACCGCACCAGATTAAGAAATATTTAAATCATGTTCCCAAGCAGTTCTAATTTTGTTAAAGGAAGCACATCTCAAGGTCATTAAATTATCACAAATAGAAGATATTAAGTCTTTACCCAATGGATTACTAGAAAGAAACAGGTCCACAATGTTTTCTTGAGCATCTCAGGAAAATTAGAAAAAAAAAGGGTTAATGAAATGTCTAATTTGAAGGTATCTAAAGAAATGAGTATTAGGTAGTTTAAACTTTACAGACAGTTTTTGAAAAGTTGCAAAACGATTATCCATGAAAAGATCTTCAAAGCACCTAATGCCCTTTCTATACCAATCATGAAATGTTGAGTCTTGCATAGAAGGTAGGAAAAGATGATTGTGTAAGATAGGACTAGAGAGAGAGAGAGACAGAAACCATGAAGGGCATTATATTTTCTAAACTGAACCCATATTCTCCAAGAAGTGCAGAAATTGAGAGATAAAGTCGGCCCTCCTTATCTGCAGGTTCTGCATATGCGAATTCAACCAACTGTGAATCAAGAAAACCCAGAAGTGCTCTTCCAACACTTGTTGCTCGAACATGTACAGACTTTTTTTTCTTGTCATTATTCCCTAAACAATGCAGTATAACAACTATTTCACATAGCATTTACATTGTATTAGGTATTATAAGTAATCTAGAGATGATTTAAAGTATACGGGAGGATATGCATAGGTTATCGTGGATGGGGATTGAAAAAAATTGGAAGTTCTCTTACTAAGTAAGTCGGAACAGATACATCCGGTATTATTTAGCGTCAGTTAGTCAAATGTTTGTCTTAGTATATAGTATATATTTTACCTTTCTATGCATATAAAACACTTAAGAACGTAAATACAAAGTACACTGCAGATGCTGTGGTCAAATCAACACGTACAAACAAGCTGGATGAACTCAGCAGGTCGGGCAGCATCCGTTGAAATAAGCAGTCAACGTTTCGGGCCGGACGTCAGGACGGAACTTAAGAACGTATCTTTCAGCGCTGGGCTCGGGAATGGAAGTTCCCCAGTTCGATCCAGTGACAGATCACTCCCGAGCGCGCTTGCCATCTGTGCCTGATTGATGTGGAAGATCAAAAACCCAAAACCCAATAATTAAACCACTGCGTTGCTTAGCAATAATTGTAGCTTTCATCAGGGCAGGGTCTTTCTCACTTTATCCTTTAAAATTGTTCCGATCGTAGACCGACTGTAGCCTAACGCTTTTCCAATGACCCATTTGGATATGTCCATACATGGCCTCCTCCACTGCTATGATGAGGCCAAACTCAAGTTGGAGGAGCAATACCTCATATACCGTTTGGGTAGTCTCCAGCCCCTTGATATGAAACATCGAATTCTCCAACTTCTGGTAATTCCCTCCCTCTCCCTTCCCCCATCCCACTTTCACTCTGTCTCCTCTTCCAGCTGCCTATCACCTCTCTCATGATTCTGCCTTCTTCTACTACCCATAGTGCTTTCCCCTTAGATTCCTTCTTCACCTCTCCTGCCTACCCTCCCCCACCCCTTGATCTTTCCTCTGATTGGTTTTCCACCCTCCCCCCACCTTCTTTATGGGGCACCTGCCCCCTCCTTCCTCGGCCTGAAATGTTGACTGCTCATTTCAACGGATGCTGCCTGACCTGCTGAGTTCATCCAGCTTGTTTGTATGTGTTAAATTCAATTAATGGTGTTGGCACTAGAGAACCCTCCCCCTCCCCCCGAATCCCAAAACAAGATAGCTACAAAAAAAAAAGCAGCAAGTTCTTTGGGAAAAAAAGACACCCCAAAACCCAACTTCCAGTTTCGTAACATTATCATAAGCTCCGTTTAACTAATAATTCAAAAACTAGAGAACTTATGCACTACGAATCAAAGTTATACATAAAGAGAAACAATTCCATCAAAAAGTATTAAACTTAATTCAAAATAATAATCCAGAATAGTCTACCCGTGAGAAGCTATGAGGAAAAAAAAATACAGTAATTTAAAAAGAAAACAGAAAAAGAACCAAAAAGAAGAAAATTTTTTAAGAAGTACTTAACGGCCATTTTAAATAATCAGATCGAGTCTGATGAAGTCGAAATGGTGGGGAGATCTTCAATAAATTTCTGAGCTTCCGTAACCGAGTTAAACCATTGTTTGTCCCCAGTATTAAGAGTTATTCGGAGATTGGCTGGGTAACGCAGAGAGGGTCTGAATCCACGATTGCAAAACTCCTTCATAACTTCTTTATTCTCGGCACACATCTTCAAAACTTGAGGAGCATAATCTTCAGTGATATGGACAGAGTGACACCTGAAATCCAATTTTCCCCTCCAACGTGCTTCCATGATGAGGTTTTTCACATGATAATGATACAAACAGGGAATAACTAGACGTGGCCTAGAGCCCAACTTGGGCTTGGCCAGAGATGTACAGTGCACTCTGTCTAATTCGGATGGGGTCAGAAGATTTCCTTCCCAAAAATCTCACAGAGTACAGAAGAAAAAAATTCAACAGGAGATCCCCTTTCGATAGCCTCTGACAGACTGAGAATTCGTAGATTATGACGTCTACTCGGGCCTTCGAGATCAGTTATTTTGGATGTTAACTTGGTGTTTTGCTCAGTCAAATTGGAACAGATGGCTTCCAGCTGCTGAACGTGGCATTTTGAATTTTCAGAAGTTAAACTCGAGATGAGATAAACGTTCGGCATGATCCTCCACTCTGGCGTTAATTTGATCCAATTTTGACTCCAATGAACTGAAAGAAGACTATATTCAGATATAATTTCTTGTCGATGCTGTTCCAAGATAGAGACAATCTCGGCAAAGGAGACAGAGACAGTCGCAGTTGTAGAGACTTCTTTTTTCCCAGATTTAGGAAACTTTGCCACCATTGTAGGACTGGCATATTCGCAGGCAGGTAAGAGAGCAAGAAAAATTAACAGACTTGGGTAAAAAAAAAGGAGATAAAGAATGCGGAGGTAAGAAATAAAACAAAGCAATAGTTTTAAGCAACTAAACTATCGCCATCTTACCGGAAGTCCAACAAAATATTTTTAGCTTAATTTAGTTGAACTACTGCAAACTGTCAGCACCGTTATGCAATTAAACACATTATATTCAATTAAAGTTAATTTCTTGTTTCTCCAAATTCCAATCTGATACAAGTAGTCTGAAATTATACTTGTGCTCAGCTTCAAGTGATCTATGAAAACCACATAAAATTTTTGAGGAAGCAATACTTTCAAAAAAATTTGCTGTCCAAAAAAACCTCTTCCTGTATAGTTCAAGTCAAGCTAAATTCATTACCTTCCTGAAGAACATCTTTGAGAGTGACCCTCTCTCTGGAGATAGCTATGTCCTTCACTTTAGCTTTTGCCTCTGATAGCGTAACACTTTTAAGATCATTCTTTTCTATCCGGAGTGTTGGGTAACCTGGAAGGAAAAAGTAAATGCCAATATGCTACATGTATACCTTATTCAAATCTCAAAGGTGTTTAATTGTATAAGTAATGAAAAATTACAACAATCGAGGTAGCTGGAGAAACCAACAAGTAATGAGGAAAACAGCTTTGATACCCCCTATTCCATCTGCCCACCAAGGAACTACGACCACCACATCCACCTCCCCATATTCTTTGCTCTTTAACTGATTCTACCCAACAGAATATGACCACCACCCCCACCCCGGTCCCAACCACTCTCCTCCTCTCCCTCCAATTTAGCCTAAAAGCAAACCACGGTTAACAACCCAAACGACTCAGAACTTTACAGTAGAGTTATATTAGTAGATTCTCTGGAAAACGGGATGTTAATTTTTAATACCTCAGCACACAATTAATTCACTTTTTAACATATCATACAATTTGAATATAAATTGCCCAGTAAACCAGGCAAGTGGAAACTAAACACAAAGTGAGGCCCTGTAAGTAGAAAGGGAGTGCAGGTGGACATGCAGACAGTAAACAAGGTTGTTAAAGGATACAGAAGGGTATGAATAAGTCAAAATTGTGGGTGGAGAAATTGCAGCTGAAGTTTTATCTGGGCAAGTGTGAATAATTGCACCTTGGGAGATCAAATGTCAGGGGAAAGAATCAAGTAAATGTGTACCTAGTATTCCCAAATAGTTATTTTACACTGGTTATTTACCAAGGAGAATAATGTAGAGACAATTAAGATTCGTATGAAACATGCTATTAGTTTCAAAGGAAGTATGCAAAAAGATAGCAACACACACAATATACTGGTGGAACACAGTAGGCCAGGCACCATCAAAGGGGAGAAGCACTGTCAATGTTTCGAGACCCTTCGTCAGGATATAGATGCTGCCTGGCCTGCTGTGTTCCACCAGCATTTTGTGTGTGTTGCTTGAATTTCCAGCATCTGCAGATTTCCTCGTGTGTGCAAAAAGATGGGTCTGGTCTACCGGTTGAGATTCTAAATTGGAGAAAGGCCAATTTTGAAAGAATCAGAAATGATCTGGCAAGTGTGGATTGGGACAGGCTTTTATTTGTCAAAGGTATATTTGGCAAGTGGGAGGCTTCCAAAAGTGAAATACTAAGCTTGTATGTGCCTGTCAGAATGAATGGTAAGGATACAAATGCAGGGAATCTTGGTTTTCAAGTGATATTAAGGCCTTGTTTAAGGGAAAAAAAGGAGCTGCATAGCAGGTATAGGCAGAAAGGAACAGATGAGGTACTTATGAAATGCAAGAGAACACTGAAGAAAGAAATCAGGACGGCTAAAAGAAAACATGAGGTTGCCCTAGCAGACAACGTCATGGAAAATCCTAAGGGTTTCCACTGATATGTTAAGAGGAAAAGGATTGCGCGGAACAAAATTGGTCTTCTGGAAGATCAGAAGAAATGGGGGAGATCTTAAATTAATTTTTTGCTTATGTATCTACTCAGGAGGTGGATACAGACTCTTATAGAAGTGAGAGAAAGCAGCATCAACTTCGTGGACCCTACTCAGATTACAGAGGAGGATGTGTTTGCTGTCTTGAGGCAAATTAAAGTGAATAAATCCCCAGGATCTGACAAGGTGTTCCCTCAGATCCTGTGTGGGGGTAAGTGCAGAAATTACCAGGGACCCAGCAGAGATATTTAAATCATCCTCAGCGACAGTAGTGATACCAGAGGATTGGAGAATAGTTAATATTGCTCCACTGTTTAGAAAAGGCTCTAAACATAAATCAAGAAATTATAGTATAGTGGGAGAAGCCAGACAGTGGTAGTAGATAGTTGCTTCTCTGACTGGAGGTCTGTGATTAGTCGAGTGCCACAGGGATCGGTGCTGGGTCCATTGTTGTTTCTCATCTATATCAATTATTTGGATGATAATGTGGTTAACTGGATCTACAAACTGGCAGATGACACCAAAATTGGGGGTTTAGTGGACAGCAAGGAAGACGATCAGAACTTGCAGCTGGATCTGGAGACCATCTGGCAAAATGGCAGATGGAATTTAATGTAGACAAGTGAGAGGTGCTGCACTTCGGTAGGACCAACCATAGTAGGTCTTACATAGTGAACGGTAGACCAAAGTGATCTGGGAATACAGGTCCATAATTCATTGTAAGTGTAATCAATGGTAGAAAGGGTGGTAAAGAAAGGTTTTGGCATATTGGCCTTCATGAATTAAATTGAGTACTGGAGATGAGGTGTTATGTTGAAGCAGTTTCAAGTGGAACTGCTAAGGATGTCTGGAGCGAAGGCATTTTACTACTCGGGGTAAAGAGAGGCAAGACTGCGCAGGTGCATGATGTCAGCCAGTAGAGCAGGAAAAGTTTTAAAAGGCAAGGAATCTTCGGTGGTTTTAGATTCAAAGCAAGAAGGCTATGGGTGGAATGACTAAGGAATTCTGGAGCGAAGGCGTTTTACTACTCAGGGTAAAGAGAGGCAAGATTGCGCAGACGCGTCATGTCAGCCAATAGAGCGGGAAAAGTTTAAAAACACAGCCATATTCAGCGGGCAGCTGAGTGAGAGGGTAGCAAAGTGAGAGGGCTTTGGCTCAACAGGCTTGGGCGGTAACAGGATGAGGCGAGGTAGTTAATTGCACAGGTAATTAACCTGCGTTAATTGCAGAAAGGAAGTATGTGTGTGAGGCCGGAAAGTCCTGGTGTCTCCCAGCCTCCTGGACGGCCAGTGCGTCAAGCTGCAGCTTCTAAGGGACGCGTTAGGGAACTGGAGTTGCAGCATGATGACCTTCGTCTGGTCAGGGAGAGCAAGGAGGTGATAGAAAGGAGTTATAGGCAGATGGTCACACCAGGGCCATGGAAGACAGACAAGTGGGTCACAGTCAGGAGAGGGAAGGGGAAGAGTCAGGAATTGAGAGTACCCCTGTGGCTGTCCCCTTGAACAGTAAGTACTCTTGCTTGAGTACAGTTGGGGGGGGAGGGGGACACAGCCTACCTGGGGGAAGCAACAGTGGCCGTGCCTCTGGCACAGAGTCTGGCCCTGTGGCTCAGAAGGGTAGGGAAAGGAAGAGAAAAGCAGTAGTGATAGGGGACTCTATAGTTAGGGGGTCAAACAGGCAATTCAGTAGATGCAGGAAAGAAACTCGGATGGTAGTCTGCCTCGGGACTCTGCCTCCCGCTCATGGACATGTAAGACATAGCTGCTTTCTGTCCGCCTTTAATCTCTCCCTTTTCCAACTTAAACTTTGAAATTTCAACTTTATTCAGTCGGATCTGTAGAGCAACAGTTATAATTATGGCTACTTTAAGGGGCACCAGGCGAAATCCGGACCCAGCTAACGGAAAGTCTAAAAAAGCTGACGAGTTCTTGAAAGAACACTTTTGGGTGAAGAGATTAGAGTCTCAAATCAGCAGTATCAGCACTGAAATAACTAAAAGAGAAATTTGAAGAAAAAATTGACACTCTGAGCCTTGATCTTAAAGAAGTTAGTTGAAATGCGGCTGACCTTTCTTCTCGTTTGGAAAAGGCTCAACAACGAATCGTGGATCTGGAAGCTCGGTTGCGAGGGAATAATATTCGAATTGTTAGATTAAAAGAGAAATCAGAATCTGCCTGCACACTGGATTATTTTGCTAAATGTTTCAGTCTTTATTTCCGGAGGTTTGTTTGCAACTCCCGGAGATTGAAGTGGCTCACAGAACCGGTGCTTTAAAACTTTTGGATGAAGGTAAAAACAGGCATATTGTTGTGCATTTTTTCCGTTTTAGAGACAAAGATCGCATTATTAAGCTTGCAAGAAAACAAAGGTTATTTCACTTTCAAGGTTCGGATATTTGCTTTTTTGAAGATTTTCCACGCGAAATTGTTAAGAAGCGTGCTGTATTCGCTCTGGTTATGACATTAGCATATGAAGAAAAGCTCCTTCCATCGTTACAACACCCAGCCAAATTAAGGCTTTTTGTCAAAAATTCTGGAGCTCATATTTTTGATGATCCAGCCAAAGCATTACATTTTATTAACTCTTTGTCTGACGAGTCCGATGATGAGTCTGAAGCCTGAAGTTTGAATGATTTACAACAGTTTGATTGCCTCGTGGCGTAAAGTGATGAAATTGGAAGATTTGATGGTTATAGAAAGTCTTTACCTTAAAATGTATTTTTATCTCTGAAAAAGACTGGTTTGGATAGTTTTAACCTCAGAAGACATAGTGGGAAAACTGTTGAAAGACTCTAGATAATTCTGAACCATCTAGAATTTTTTTTTTCTGCAGCATTTAAATGAACTGTTTGTTTTGTTCCGTATGCTTTTGTAAAGTTTTTTTAAGTAATTACTTGGATTTTTTACGTTTTAAAGATAGGTTGGATAATTTAAAGATGGCGATTGTTTTTCTTTTGTGCAAATATTTCAAGAATTGTTTTGGAAATGTTTTTCTTCCCTTATCTAATATTATGAAGGTTACTTTCAAAATTGAAGGTTGTTTTTTTCTATTAAAAAACTGTTCCTTTCAAATTAATTATATTAAGATTCATGTCGACTGTAATGAGTTTTATGATTGGTAGAGGGAGACAGAGATTAGTTTTTTCATTTTTTTAATTATTATTTAGGTAGGTGGAGATTATTACCGCTTCTTCGCTTTTCTTGGGGTTTGCGTCGATTGATATCGACTTATTTCTGGGCTTTTTAGTTTGGGTGGGTTTTTTTTCTTCTTTTTTTATCCTCATAATGGAATCCCGGAGCATACGCAAATTATCATTATTGTTGTTCATCTCCGCCAATTTCGATTATCTTATCCTGACATGCATCTAACTACTCTTTTTAGATACAAAGTCTCATGATATTATCTAAACAGTTAAATGTTTTAAGCTGGAATGTCCGTGGTTGGAATCATCCTATTAAGCGTAAGAAAACATTTAAAATTATTAACCGTATCCAACCTGATATAATCTTTGTTCAAGAGACACATATCAGGTTACGTGATAAGAATTGATTTTTTAAATCGTGGAAGGATCCTCAGTTTCATGCAAACTCTCAGAGAAAAATTCTACTTTTATTGATTCTAATATCCTTTTTAATCAGGAGGACATTATAGCCGATATTAATGGTAGATTTTTGATTGTTAAAGGATTAATTTATAATAGGAAAATGGTTTTGGTTAATATTTATAGCCCAAATGTAGATGATCCCTCTGTTTTTAAAGCTGTCTTTGCTCTGTTACCTGATTTAAATGAATATATGTTATTAATGGGTGGTGCTTTTAATACTTGTTTAAATCCTTTAATGGATAAGTCATCACCCAAACATTAATTCCCTAATCGTTCTGCATCACTTATTAATTCCTTTTTAATTGATTATGGTCTAATTGAAGTATAGAGGCATATGCATCCTAGCGATAGAGAATACTCTTTTTACTCACATGTTCATAATGTATATTCGAGAATTGACTATTTTATAGTTGACCCTCGACTTTTATTTAATGTTCAGAAATGTGAGTATGATGCAATTGCTATCTCTGATCATGCTCCTTTAAATTTAATATTTGAACTGAAAGATGTTGCTTCTACTAGACCATTTTGGCATTTTCCAGAACATGTTACAAAGTTCAGAATTTGTTGAGTTTATTGAAACTCAAATAAAAGAATTTTTTCTCTTTAATAATACAGGAAACGTCTCAAAGTTAGTAATTTGGGATACATTAAAAGCCTATTTACGTGGTTAGATTATTTCGTATATAGCTAAACTGAGAAACAAACAAGAATAGAATTAGATAAAATCTCTAAACAATTAAAGAATTAGATAACATTAATGCAATCTCTCCAAATGTTGTTTCATTTAAAAGAGTAGAATTACAATCACAATATAATTTATTATTAACATATCCTATTGAAGGATATTTGCTTAAATTGAAAAGTCAATTTTATATTTTCGGGGATAAAAATAATAAGCTCCTAGCCTCCCAATTAAGAGCAGCTAGAGCTAAAAGGCAAATTTTAAAGATTTGTAAAAATAATGGAGATATAGCAAGTAACCATGAAGACATTAATAATATTTTTCAAGATTTTTATTCTGATCTTTATAGATTTCAATTTCCTGCAGATTCCTCCAAAATGAAGGGTTTTTTTTACATAAGATTAAATTTCCTCAAATTTCTGCTGAAAATCCAGAATGCCTGATGCTCCAATTATTGAGAATGAAATTCAGAAAGCTATTTTATTAATGCAATCAGGTAAAGCTCCTGGACTTGATGGTTATTCGGTAGGATTTTACAAAAAATTTGAAAGATTACTTTCTCTGTATCTTTTGGAAATATTTCATGAATCCTTTGAAAAGGGTAGTTTACCTTCTTCCTTTTATGAAGCATCTATTTCCTTAATCCTTAAGAAAGATAAAGATCCTACTGAATGTTCATCATATAGATCTATTTCACTATTAAATGTGGATGCAAAAATTCTCTCTAAGGTAATGGCTAACCGCTTGGAAAATATTTTAACTAAAATCATCTCTATGGATGAAACGGGCTTTATTAAAGGCCATTACTCTTTCTCTAATGTTTGGCGATTGATGAATATTATATATTCACCAATATCTAAGCAACCTCAATGTGTTCTCTCTCTCGATGCAGAAAAGGCATTTGATAGAGTTGAGTGGCCATATTTGTTTAAAGTATCAGAAAAATTTAGTTTTGGTAATAATTTTAATAGGTGGATTCAAATGATTTATCTCAACCCTATTGCCACGGTTATTACATAATTTTAGGTCCTCTTTTTTTTCACTTTCTCGTGGTACTAGACAGGGATGTCCATTAAGCCCTTTATTATTTAATCTTGCATTGAAGCCTTTGGCTTTCACACTACGTGAAGCTAAAAATATTCATGGTATCTCTATGAATGAAACCATGCACAAGATATCTCTTTATGCAGATGATCATTTGGTGTTTATTTCGAGCCCTGAGGAATCAATTCCTAATCTTTTGGAAACACTAAAAAACTTTGGTAAATTCTCAGGATATAAAACTTGAATAAAAGTGAATTGTTTCCATTAAATGCCTGTTTTTATATATAATGATATTCCTTTTAGAATTGTTAATACTTTTAAATATTTAGGTATTATAATTACTAAAAAATATAAAGATCTTTATAAAGTTAATATAGTTCCTTTAATGGACTCCATGAAACAATTATTTTCTAGATGGAATCCACTCAGTCTCTCTTTAATAGGCCGTATCCATGCTGTGAAAATGATGATTTTACCTAGATTTTTATATATTTTCCAGAATATACCTATCTTTTTAACTAAAATTTTTTTTGATCAAATTGACTCTCTTATTTCTTCCTTTATTTGGAACAATAAAAGATCAAGAATTAATAAGTATAATTTACAAAAATCTAACAAAGATAGTGGACTTGCACTTCCTAATTTAAGACTGTATTATTGGGCTGTTAATATCAGACTATTATGGCTATATTGGCTCAACAAGAGCCAAAGACCATTATGGGTTGATTTGGAACTAAAAGCTGTTAAACAATTTCATTTAACTTTAATATTAGGAGCTCCATTACCTCTACAACTCTCTAAATTCCAAATTTAAATCTTTACCCTGTTATTAAACAGTCCTTACCGATTTGGTTTCAGTTTCGCAAAATTTTTAATTTTAAACAATTTAAGCTGTCTAGTTTTCAATATCGAAACTTTTTATTTAAACCTTCAATAATCAATCCCATTTTTCTCCTATGGAGAAATAAAGGGATCCGTTCTTTTACAGATTTATTTTGTGATGGTCGATTATTGACTTTTGAAGAGTTAATTAATAAATATTCTCTCGCTCATACACATTTTCTGTAGTATCTTCAGGTTAGACATTTTTTACAATATTTATCTAAGTTTCCATATTTGCAAGAATCTGATTTGCTGGATACCATTTTGAAGTTGAATCCGTTAGTGAGAGGTTCTATTAGCAGAATTTATAATTTAATTTTGTTACAAAAAGAGAACCTCTCACTAAAGATTAAACAAGATTGGGAGAGAGAACTTAATATGACTTTTGTTAATGAAGATTGATTGCGAGTTTTGAAAAACGTAAATAGTTCCTCTATATGTGCCAATCACTGTTTAATTCAGTTTAAAATTGTTCATCGTTATTACCGTAGATGCCGGATTATAAGCCGCTACTTTTTTCCCACGCTTTGAACACTGCGGCCTTTACTACGGTGCGGCTAATGCATGGTTTTTTTTCATGCCGCCAAAAACATTTTGCCTCGTAACAGTAGACCAATAAAATTGATGAGTAGTTCACAGAGGTCCAATGAAATTGTACGATAAATCAAGCGCACTTTCACAATTAAATTATTGTAAATCAGTCATTTGTACTCACCCTCATCAACATGGAAAACACTCGAAGCATTGTGCTGCCTTTATGGCAGTTATTTAGTTTATAATATTTTCGCTTAGTAATTCATTTGTTAGTATTTTCTAGTTAAAGTTAGAAGTGTTTTAAGTATATTTGTTTTCTGTACTACATCCCGGGATGCTATGACGTCACATCCGGTTTCGCCGCGTCGTGTGGGAAAATACCGGTTTGCGATAAACGGAAAGGTGGGGGCCGAGCGCATTAGACCCGCGCGAGAACGCTGCTTTTAAGTTAAAGGCGATCAATAACTTTTCCTGGTAGGCTGCAGTATATATTTTTTTACCAGTCGTTAGGAGATATTGGAATGTTGTTCGTGCACTGTTCAGTAAAAAAGTATACGCAACGTAATTTGTGTGTTACCGATACGTATGTATATTTAAAAGTAGCCGTGTTACAGGCACGGTTCGAAAAAAAGCATTTGCAATATGTATTTGTTTATGTTACCATACGGATTTAATTAAAAGTTAAAAAATCCTCACGTGTAATATCTTTCTGTGTAAATATCTCATATTACAACGTGGGACACCTGCGGCTTAAAATCCGGTGCGGCTTGTACAAGTACAAAATTGATTTTCTTTCTAAAATTAGAGCCTGCGGCTTTTAATCAGGTGCGCTCTGTAGTACGGAATCTACGGTACCTAACAAAGGAGAGACCATCTAAAATATTCCCTAGTATAGATAACCACTGCAATAAGTGTAAAACTGAAGTAGCTACTTTGTCACATATGTTCTGGTCATGTTCTTTATTAAAACCATTTTCGAAATCTTTATTCTCTATAATTTCTAAAGCTCTGAAAATTAATTTACAACCTAATAGATTGTTCCATTTGGAATAGTTCGCATCATATTCAGGGTATTTCATCTTCGGATCCACATGTAATTGCATTTGTTACATTATTGACAAGAAGGGCTATTTTATTAAAAGTGGAAAGATATTTCTGTCCCTATAGCGACTGAATGGTAGTGTCAGGTAATGTTATGTCTCTTTTCGGGAGGAATTAGCAGTAGACCTTTTGATCCCCGGATCGACTTTGCGGGGGGGGGGTGGTGTATTTGTGTGTGTGTGTGTATATATATAGGATGGTAAGACGTATTGCTCTGGGGGTTGGTTCCCAATGGTTTTTTCCCCTTTTTTTTGTAGTTAATGAGTTTTTTTCTTAGATAGGGCTTTTTTTTCCTTCTTTCCCTTACATAATTTTTTTTCATTTTTATATATTACCATCAGTTTTTATTTTCTTCAGCTTTATTAATTGTATATATATTAAATTGTTGAAGTTTTGTATCATCTTTTAGCTGTAGAAGATTATGTACCAATAAAAAGATTCTAAAAATGAAAAATGGTAGTTTGCCTCCCAGGTGCCAGGGTCCAGAATGTTTCAGATTGCATCCATGATAACCTGCGGTGGGAGGGAGAACAGCCACAGGTCGTGGTACATATTGGTGCCAATGACATAGGTAGGAAAAGGGAAGAGGTCCTAAAAGCAGACTACAGTGAGTTAGGAAGGAAGTTGAGAAGCAGGACCACAAAGGTAGTGATCTCGGGATTACTGCCTGTGCAACGTGACAGTGAGTATATGGATAGAATGAGGTGGAGGATAAATGCATAGCTGAGGGATTGGAGCAGGGGGCAGAGATTCAGATTTCTGGATCATTGGGACCTCTTTTGGGGCAGGTGTGACCTGTACAAAGAAGACAGGTTGCACTTGAATCCCAGGGGGACCAATATCCTGGCGGCGAGGTTTGCTAAGGCTATTGGGGACAGTTGAAATTAGAATTGTTGGGGGGTGGGAACCAAACTGAAGAGACTGGGGAAGAGGCAGTTGGCTTACAAATAGAAAGTTTGGAGACAGTGTGTGAGAGAGGATAGGCAGGTGATAGAGAAGGGACGCGCTCAGACAGATGGTTTGAGTATTGTGAACAAAGCGGATGAGCTTACAGCATAGATCAGTACTTGATGGCTCAGGGACAAGAATGGTTACTTGAAGTGCTGACTTTCAGATGTTTCAGAAAGGACAGGGAGGGAGGCAAAAGAGGAAGGGCTTGGCACTGTTGATCAGAGATGGTGTCACGGCTGCAGAAAAGGTGGACGTCATGGAGGGATTGTCTACAGAGTCTCTGTGGGTGGAGGTTAGGAACAGGAAGGGATCAATAACTCTACTGGGTGTCTTTTATAGGCCGCTCAATAGTAACAGGGATATTAAGGAGCATATAGGGAAACAGATCCTGGAAAGGTGTATTA
Organism: Hemitrygon akajei; assembly: GCF_048418815.1. Lineage (NCBI taxonomy): Eukaryota > Metazoa > Chordata > Chondrichthyes > Myliobatiformes > Dasyatidae > Hemitrygon > Hemitrygon akajei. The sequence goes on from NC_133126.1 coordinate 105,284,860, forward strand.
ATAACAGAGTTGTCATGGTGGGAGATTTTAATTTCCCAAATATAGATTGGCATCTCCCTAGAGCAAGGGGTTTAGATGGGGTGGAGTTTGTTAGGTGTGTTCAGGAAGGTTTCTTGACACAATATGTAGATAAGCCTACAAGAGGAGAAGCTGTACTTGATTTGGTATTGGGAAATGAACCTGGTCAGGTGTCAGATATCTCAGTGGGAGAGCATTTTGGAGATAGTGATCATAATTCTATCTCCTTTACAATAGCATTGGAGAGAGATAAGACCAGACAAGTTAGAAAAGTGTTTAATTGGAGTAAGGGTAATAATGAGGCTATAAGGCAGGAATTTGGAAGCTAAAATTGGGAACAGATGTTCTCAGGGAAAGGTACGGAAGAAAAGTGGCAAATGTTCAGGGGATATTTGTGTGCAGTTCTGCATTGGTACGTTCCAATGAGACAGGGATGTTATGATAAGTCCACAGGTCCTGATGGGATATAACCCCAGTTATTAAGAGAGGCAAGAGACTAGACTGCTGGGGCCTTGGCCAATATCTCCATGTACTCTCCAGCCACAAACAAGGTGTTAGAAGACTGGCGAGTAGCTAATGATTTTCCAGTTTTCAAGAAGGGAAATGGAATCTATATACTTGTGAGTCTCACGTCAGTAGAGGGGAATTTACTTAAATGGATTCTTAGGGACAGGATTTTGGAGAAGCTATGAAAAGTCCTTAGAGTATAAGATTAAAGTGAATCCCAAGGAATACCATACATACATCAGGAGCAAGAGGATAACAGGAGTGCATATGACCATTCAAGGATAAAGGAAGGAATGTGCTTGGATGTAGAGGATGTGGGTGAGATCCTAAATAAATTCTCTACATTAGTATTTACCTAGGAGAAGGACATGGCAGATAGGGAGATCTGTGTGAAGCCTGCAAACATGCTGGGGCATTTCAAGGTAAACAAGGAGGTAGTATGAAACTAAATTAATCCTCAAGGCCTGATGGGTGAAAGTGGAATACGTAAGGAATGTGCTGCCAGTGACAGTGGAAATATAATAGAGAAGCTTCAGATGCTTTTATATAGGTACATGAAAGTGTAGAGAGTGGAAGAATATAGAACGTGCAGACAGAAGGATTAGTTTAGTTACTAGTTTAATTAGTTCAGCGCAACATCATGTACCAATGGGCTTATTTGCTGTTAAGTACTGTTCTAGGCTCATATGACATGTGTACTTTCATTGGTCGGGGCACTGAGTAGAAGTCAGAAAGTCATGTTTCAACAATACATAACTTCAATTAGACTGCACTTCTTGATGTTTCATTATAGCAAGGATTTGAAGGCTCTGGGGAGGATGTAGAAGAAGTTCACCAGAATATTGCATGGATTAGAAAGGAGAGACTGGACACACTTGGACCATTTTCTCTGGAGCATTGAAGGCTGAGAAGGGATCTGAAATGAGTTTATCAAATTATGGAAGGCTTAAGTCAAGTAGATTTGAAGTTTTTTTTCCCTAGGGTATACATATCAAATATTAGATGACACACCTTTAAAGTGAGAGGGACTAAATTTGAAGGAAATATGAAAGGCAAGCTTTTTTGCACGGTGGTAGGAGCCTGGAATGTGCAACCAAGGATGCTAGTGGAAGCAGAGACACACAATAGGAACATTTGGAAGAATTTACACAGGCACAGGAAAATGCAGGGATGAAAGGATATGAATAATGTGCAGAAAAATGGGACGAGCTTAATTGGCATCATGGATGGTATAGACATCATGGCCAAGGTGCCTACTCCTGTGCCATACTGTTCTGAGTTCTATGGAACGGAACCGAGGTGAGTTGGAACCTTCTGAGTCAAATGCCAAACCACTAGAACATCTGCTTAGTCAGATAGCACATTATCAGCTTACTGTAGATAAAAGAACTTGAAAATATAAGAAAATACCAGACTCTTTCATTGAAAGTCCACTCATACTTCTAAACAGCAGATAACATGTCCACCATTCTTTCATGATTAACTAATTTCAGGTAATACACCAGCGACAGTAAGAATAGAATAGACTGAAGATGCAGAGGCCAACGTTTTAGCTTCTGGATCACTTCTGCTGAAGGTATGACTTGTACAAAAAGGATGAGTTGCATATGAATTTGAGCCATTGGGGAGGGCTTTAAAATAATTTGTTAGTGGGATAGGAACCAGAGGGACAAGGCAGAGGATAGAGCAGTTGGTATACTGTGCATATACTGAAACGGTGAGGAAGGATAAGAAGTTGTTAGGGCAAAATTGCAGTCAGTGAGATGGTTTGAAATGTTTCTACATTAAAGCAAGTTGTATCAGAAACAAGGATGATCAGTACACGAAACTACAATGTTGTGGCCACTATAGAGACTTGGCTGTCACAGGGAAAGAATGTGCTATATGTGTCTTATGCTGTGTGTGACTATTGATCTTGCATTCTGTGTCTGCACTTTGGCCTCAAAGGAACGCTGTTTCATTTAGCTGTACACATGGGCATCCATGTATGGTTGAATGGCAAACTTGAACTTGAATGGCTTCTGAATGTTCCAGGACTTAGGTGCTTCAAAAAAGGACAGGGAGTGAGATAACAGCTGGAGGAGTGCATGACTAATCATGGATAGTATCATAACTACAGAAAGGGAAGACATTGTGGAGGGATTGTCTACTGAGTCAGAGTGGGCAGAAGTCAGAAAAGAACCATGATGTAATGTTGCAGCTCTATAGGACCATGAAACATTGGAGCAGAATTAGGCTGTTCAGCCTATCAAGTCAGCTTTAATCATGGCATACAAACACTTTCTCCTGACTTCTCCCCGTAACCTTTGGCGCCTTGGCTAATCAAGAACGTATCACCCTCTGATTAAAATATACTTTCTCTTGGTTTCCATAGCCATCTGTGGAAATGAATTCTACAGATTCACTATCTCCTGGTTAAAGAAATTCCTCATTTCTGTTTTAAATGGACATCATTCTATTCTGAGACTGTTCCTTCTGATCCTAGATTTCCCCCAGAGAACATCCTCTCCATATCTGCTCTAACTAGGCCTTTCAATGTTCAATGAGTTTAATGAGATTATCTGCCACCAATTCTCTAAATTCTATTTTTGTGTTGTTCACAAACTTGGCCAGAAAGTCATCAGATTCAGATTCAGTTTATTGTCATTTAGAAACCACAAATGCAATGCAGTTAAAAAATGAGACAACGTTCCTCCAGAATAATATCACAAAAGCATATGACAAAACAGACTACACCAGAAAATCCACATAACATTTGGCAATCCCCAATCCAGAGAGGCTGCTGCGTATTAATATCGCGCTACCGTCTTAGCGCGTTTCCCGGAAAGGAGCTCCAAATCCACCAGACAAAACAAGACCAATTCTGTCATCCTAAGCATTCACATATAACATGAAAAGAAGCAGACTCAACAATGACTCCTGCAGAACACCACTAGTCCCCAGTAGCCAACCAGAAAAGGCCTCCTCTATTCCAATTCTTTGCCTCCTGCCAGTCAGCCATTCTGCTATCTATGCTATTATCTTTCCTGTAATATCATGGGCTTTTAACTTGCTAAGCAGCCACATGTGTAGTACCTTGTTAAAGGCCTTCTGAAAATCCAAGTAAAGAACAACCACTGATTCTCCTTAGTTTATCCTGCTACCGTAGATTTCGCACTACAGAGCGCACCTGATTAAAAGCCGCTGGCTCTAATTTTAGAAATAAAATCAATTTTGTACTTGTACAAGCCGCACCGGATTTTCGGCCGCACCGGATTTTCGGCCGCAGGTGTCCCACGTTGTAATATGAGATATTTACACAGAAAGATATTACACGTGAGGATTTTTTAACTTTTAATTAAATCCATATGGTAACATAAACAAAATGCTTTTTTTCGAACCGTGCCTGTAACGCGGCTACTTTTAAATATACGTTGCGTATACTTTTTTACTGAACAACATTCCAATATCTCCTAACGACTGGTAAAAAATATATATACTGCAGCCTACCAGGAAAAGTTATTGATCGCCTTTAACTTAAAAGCAGCGTTTTGGCTCCGCCGCTCGCCCCCCGCCTTCCCGGTATTTCCCACAAGACACGGCGAAACCGGGTGTGACGTCATAGCATCCCGGGATGTAGTACAGAAAACAAATATAGTTAAAACACTTCTAACTTTAACTAACAAATGAATTACTAAGCGAAAATATTATAAACTAAATAACTGCCATAAAGGCAGCACAATGCTTTTCTTCGAGTGTTTTCCATGTTGATGAGGGTGAGTACAAATGACTGATTTACAATAATTTAATTGTGAAAGTGCGCTTGATTTATCGTACAATTTCATTGGACCTCTGTGAACTACTCATCAATTTTATTGGTCTACTGTTACGAGGCAAAATGTTTTTGGCGGCATGAAAAAAAATCATGCATTAGCCGCACCGTATTAAAGGCCGCAGTGTTCAAAGCTGTTCAAAATGTGGGAAAAAAGTAGCGGCTTATAATCCGACATCTACGGTAGTTATTTCCTCTACAAATTCCAACTGATTTATCAGACAAAATATCTAATTAAGTAAACAATGCTGACTTTGGCCTATTTTATCTTATGCCTCCAAGTACCTCAAAACCTCATCCCTAATAAACATCTTCCCAACCACTGAGGTCAGAGAGCTAAGCTAAATTATCGGCCAGTTAAACCCTGGGTAGACCACACTTAGAAATTTGTGTTCAATTTATTAGAGAGGATGCAGGGGATGTACATAGATTAGAAAACATACTTTATGAGGATAGACTGAGTAAGCTAGGGCTTTCTCTTTGGAGCGAAGAATGAGAGGTGACTTTATAAAGGTGTGCAAATTAATAAGAAGCATATATCAAGTGAATAGCCAGAGGCTAATTCCAAGGTGGAAATGGGTAGTACCAGGGAGCATAATTTTAAGCTGATTGGAGGAAAGCATGGGGGGGGGGGGGGCATCAGAGGTAAATTCTTTACACAGAGAGTGGTGGGTGCATGGAACACTCCAAAAGCAATGGTGGGAGAGGCAGACACATTAGGGACATTTAAGTAACTCTTAGAAAGGAACACAGAAGATAGAAAAATGGAGGGTTATGTAGGAGGGAAGGGTTAAGTTAATCTTAGAGTAGGTTGAATGCTTGACACAACATTGTGGGACGAAGAACCTGCACTGTGCTGTAGTGTTCTATTTTCTGTGTACATCCATTCTTTACTTACAAAGCTACTCCACTTATTATTTTCTGTTTGTTCTTTTGCAATTATAATTTGTTAAATTAATGAGGGGTGAATTGACTAGGGTTGAGTAACAATAAGATGAAAAGCTATGATCAAGAAAGGGATGTTAAGGGAGATGATATAAGGCACACAGAAAGGCTTAAAATTGCAAAGCAATTTAAAAATAATCAAGATTGCTTAGTGTCATTTCCTGCAAACAAGTGTAAAGGGGAACAAAATAGTTGTTGTTCTGGATCTGATGCGGTGCAAAAAATACAAAAGACAACTAATAAAAGCTAAATACATAAGATAGCTTACATACATAGATGGAGTGTATGCATATAAAGTAACACTAAGCTATACATAAGCTGACTGACAAGAAATAAAGTAGTGTTGGAGCTAGAGAATGGAGGTATTGATTAGTCTTACTGCTTGGAGAAGTAACAGTTTTGAGACTCGTGGTCCTGGTGTGCATGTTTCATAGCTTCCTCCTTGATGGGAGAGAGACAAACAGTCCATGGACAGGGCAAGTGGGATCCTTCCTGATGTTATTAGCCCTTTTTCAGCACCTTTCTGTATATACGTCCTTGATAGCAGGTAGGCAGGTGCCTGTGATGTGTTAGGTAGTTTCAACTACCCTTTGCAGAGCATTCCTGTTTGTTGCAATGCAGTTTCCGTAGCAAGCTAAGAAGCAGCTTGACAGGAGGTCAGTTATAGAAAAGTACAGCACAGTAACATGCCATTCTGTGCCAAACAATTTAAGCTGCCAACTTGCATTGACCTATACTGGGACCATAGCCCTCCATACCCCCATCATCCTTTGTATCCATCTTAAACGTTGAGATTGACCTTGCATGGCATTGGCAGCTCGTTCCACACTCTGCATTGGAAGCTTGCTCCATATTCTCACAACCCTATGAGTGAAGAAATTTCCATTCATGTTCCCCTTAAACTTTTCACCTTTCGCCTTAACCCAGGACCTCTAGTTGTAGTCCCACCCAACCTCAGAGGAAAAAGCCTGCTTGTACTTATCCTATCTCTACCCCTCTTAGGCCCGTTATCTTTACCTTTTACTCTGACATGCACATACAAGCTTTGTATTCACAAAATTTTACTTTTAAAGGCATTGTTTTGTGGCAGTCTGTGGATGATACAAAGTTAGGTGGAGGGGTAGGTAGTGCTGAGAAAGCAATGCGATCACAGCAGAAACAAATTGGAAGAATGGGCAAAAAAAGTGGTAGATGGAACACAGTGTTGGGAAATGTATGATAATGCATTTTGGTAAAAGGAACAATAGTGCAGATGATTACCTAATGGAGAGAAAATTCAAACATCAGAGGTGCAGAGGGACTTGGGAGTCATTGTGAAAAACTCCCAGAAGGTTAATTCACAGGCTGAGTCGGTGGTAAAGATGGCAAATGTAATTCTGGCATTTATTCCAAGTTGAGTAGAATATAAAAGCAAGGAGAAAATGCTGAAGCTTCATAAGACCCTTGGAGTATTGTCAACAGTTTTGGCTCCCATACCTCAAACAGGATGTGTCATCATTGGAGAGAGTCCTGAGGAGGCTTAGCCAGAGTGTAGAGAATCTGTGAAATACTCTGCCTACAATGCAGTGGAAGCCAGTTCTGTGGGTGTAGTTAAAGTGCAAGTTGATAGTTTCCTAATCAGTCAGGGCATCAAAAGATACGGCAAGAAGGCAGGTTGAGTGGCATCAACCATGATGGAATGGCAGAGCAGACTCGGGTGGGATGAATGGCTTAATTCTGCTGGAATGTCTGATGGTCTTATCACTCTGACTTTTCTTTGCTAGATCATCCCCACAACAGTCTCCAAAGAGGTTTTCCTGGTGTTGACGGGAAAAGCTTCAGTGGTGTTTTGTATTGGCTGTTTAACCCCTTTCCCCTTCCTGACTGTTACCCAGTTTCCTGTGTCCTGGTCCTTGAATGTAACTACTTCTCTATATGTCCTATCTATCACCCTCTTAGCCTCCTGAATGATCCAGAGTTCATCTAGTTCCAGATCCAACATCTCAACATGCAGCGTTAGAAGATGCAACTGGATGCACTTCTCAAAGGTGCAGTCATCAGGGACACCGGCGGTCTCCCTGCCTTTCCATATCCCGCAAGAGAAGCATTCCACTAACCTGTCTTCTGTCCCTACTATTCTGACTTACGAAGTATAAGGAAGGAAAAACAGTAAATAAACTGCGTGAAAAAAAAGTCTACACATAGGCTACATCTGCTCGTGCTTCGGATCTCTGATTGACCTACTGCACATCTGTAGAATGACACGAGTGTGTATGAGCAAAGTTCACTCTCTCTCATTCAAGCTTCTCCTCGCTGAAGCCCCTAAGAGATAACGCCTAAAAATTCCCATTGTAACACAGTCCACTCCAACAGTGGCTGTTCTGCATGCACCTGCCTTATTTTAATTAGTTCTAGCCAATCAATCCTGATCGCTGATTAGCCGTTACTCAAAACACGAAACCGACACGAATCGATGCCCTATGTACTCAATCAATGAACCTGAGTGAGCTACATCTTCTCGTGCTTCGGATCTCCAATTGGCCTACTGCACATCTGTAGAATGACGTGAGTGTGTATGTGCAAAGTCCAGTTCTCTTCAGCCTCCTCAGAAAGTAGAGGCCTTGATGAGCTTTCTTGACTGTGCAGGATGTGTTCTGGGACCATAAGAGGTTGAATGATAAGTGATAAGAAAATAACCACAAGAGTAAATAGATTGTTTGTGTTCTAATGTTCAGAAAGGAAGATCAGTACTGGTCATTTAATATTGGAGGAATGAGAGCAACAAAAACAGTCATGACATAAAAAAACCCCATCAAAATCCAAAGATAAAATTAATTTTCTAAGTACCTACGGAGTGACTTCGAAACTGCATAATTGTGATAGCAGAAACTAGCATTACCTCTGGACTTTAATATAGTTGTTCAAACTACCTTAGTTAACTCAATAATGTTGATGGTGCTAACCTGATTTTTTGGAAACTTGCGTGATACTGTTTTGTCTTTCTTCTTCAGGATTGCACCCAGGAAGTTCTTTCAGATCACTTCCTGCAGGGACAAATAGGTGTGTTACAAACACATTTATTTTCCCTTTTAACAGTGCATTTATTCCATGCAAACATGTCATAAATATATGCATTTTAAAGACAACTTCTCCCAAGCAATACAAAACTCAAAGTGGAAGAAGAAAAAAAGTTTATATTTATATCGGTGTATAAAATTCAAGACAATTGTATTTCTGCCACCATGTACAATAAAGAAAGTAGCACACTGATAGGCTATGTTTGATCAAGCAAGTTCCAAGCTTGGAATGTATGAGAAGCCTTTCAATTTTTATAATCGAAGTAAGAGGCTGAGAGTGAAGGACTAAAGGCATCTCAGAGAGAAGTAATTTTTTTACTGATCGGGAAAAGGAGGCCAGACTGTGCAAATGTGTGACGTAGTGCACCAAAGGGTTAGAAAGGAGAGGAATTTTTCAACGGTCTTTTTAAATCGAAACAAGAGGCTGAGAGTGAAGGACTAAAGGCATCTCAGAGAGAAGTCATTTTTTTTACTGGTCAGGGAAAGGAGGGTAGACTGCGCAAGCGCGTGACATAGCACGGCAAAGGTTTACAAAAAGACCGCCATATACAGCGTCCATCATCGCAGTGGACTGAGTCAGAGTGGGACAGCTTTGGCTCAACAGGCTTCGGTGTGAACAGGCAGAGGCGAGGGTAGATTCTGGTAAGTTTTGTTCTGTTCTTTTCGAGCAGAGATAATGCCAGCAGGATGTTGGAATACTCCTCTTGCAGGATGTGGGAAGTGCATCCAGCTGCAGCTCCTAACAAACCGCGTTGGGGAACTGGAGGAGGAGCTGGATGACCTCTGGATCATTTGGGAGAATGAGGAGTTTATAGATAGTAGTTTCAGGGAGGCAGTTACACCAAAGGAGCAGCGCACAGGTAATTGGGTTACTGTCAGGCGAGGAAAGGGGAAAGGGCAGGCAGAGCAGGACTCCCCTGCGGCCATTCCCCTCAACAAGTATACCGATTTGGATACTGTTGGGGGGGGGGGGGGGACTTACCTGGGACAAGCTGTAGCAGCCGGATCTCTGGCACTGAGTCTGGTTCTGCAGTGCAGAAGGGAGGGCGAAGAAGAGGACAGCGGTAGTGATAAGGGACTCGATAGTTAGAGGTACAGACAGGAGGTTCTGTGGTTGTGACAGAGACTCCCAGATGGTTTGTTGCCTCCCGGTGCCAGGGTCAGGGATGTCTCTGATCGCGTGCACAGCATTCTGAAATGGGAGGGTGATCAGCCAGATGTCATGGTACACATCAGTACCAATGACGTAGGAAGAAAGAGTGAGGAGGTCCTGAAGAGTGAGTACAGAGAGCTTGGTAGAAAGTTAAAAAGCAGGACCTCAAGGGTGGTAATCTCAGGATTGCTACCTGTGCCACGTGCCAGTAAGAATAGTATGCTCTGGAGGATGAACATGTGGCTGAGAAACTGGTGTAGGGGGTAGGATTTCAGAATCATTGGGACCTCTTCTGGGGCAGGTAGGACCTGTACAAGAGAGACGGCTTACACCTGAACTACAGGGGGACCAATATCCTTACAGGGAGGTTTGTTAGTGCTATGGGGGGGGGGGGGGGGGGGAATTTAAACTAGATTTGCAGGGGGATGGGAACCAGAGTGCCAGAGTAGATAGTGGAGCAGGGGTGAAAATAAATGATGTTAAAGGTCCATGCAAAGTCACAAATAGAAGGGTTGTGTGTGGTGGTAATAATCTTCAGAGGTGTGTAAATTTCAATGCGAGGAGTATTGTGGGGAAGGCAGACGAGCTGAGGGCGTGGATTGACACGTGGAATGATGACATTGTAGCTATTCGTGAAACTTAGCTACAGGAGGGGCAGGACTGGCAACTTAATGTTCCAGGGTTCCAATGTTTCAGACGTAGGCAGAGGGATGAAAGGTGGGGTGGGGGGGTGGGGGGGGGGTGGCATTGATAGTTAGGGAAAATGCCACAGCAGTGCTCAGGCAAGACAGATTAGAGGACTTGTCTACTGAGGCCATATGGGTGGAGCTGAGAAACAGGAAAGGTATGACCACATTAATAGGGTTGTATTATAGACCACCCAATAGTCAGCGAGAATTGGAGGAGCAAATCTGCAGAGAGATAGCAGACAACTGCAGGAAACATAAAGTTGTGATAGAAGGGGATTTTAATTTTCCACATATTGATTGGGACTCCCATACTGTTAAAGGTCTAGGCAGATTAGAGTTTGTAAAATGTGTTCAGGAAAGCTTTTTAAATCAATATATAGAGGTACTAATTAGTGAGGATGCAATATTAGATTTCCTATTAGGAAACGAGTTAGGACAGGTGATGGAAGTGTGTGTAGGGGAACACTTTGGTTCCAGTGATCATAACTGGAACACAACTTGATCATCGATAAAGATAGATCTGGTCCTGGGGTTGAGGTTCTAAACAGGAAAAAGGCCAAATTTGAAGAAATGAGAAAGGATCTAAAAAGCGTGGATTGGGACAGGTTGTTCTCTGACAGGGATGTCGTTGGTAAGTGAAAGGCCTTCAAAGGAGAAATTTTGAGAGTGCAGAGTTTGTATGTTCCTGTCAGGATTAAAGGCAAAGTGAATAAGAATAAGGAACCTTGGTTCTCTAGGGATATTGGAACTCTGATAAAGAAGAGAGAGGTGTATGACATGTATAGGAAACAGGGAGCAAATAAGGTACTTGAGTATAAAAAGTGCAAAAGAACACTTAAGAAAGAAATCAGGAGGGCTAAAAGAAATGAGGTAGCTTTAGCAGTCAAGGTGAAGGATAATCCAAAGAGCTTCTACAGGTATATTAAGAACAAAACGATAGTAAGGGATAAAATTGGTCCTCTTGAAGATCAGAGTGGTCGGCTATGCATGGAACCAAAAGAAATGGGGGAGCTCTAAAATGTTTTTTTTGCGTCTGTATTTACTAAGGAAACTGGCATGGAGTCAATGGAAATAAGGCAAACAAGTAGTGAGGTCATGGAACCTATACAGATTGAAGAGGAGGAAGTGCTTGCTATCTTGAGGCAAGTCAGAGTAGATAAATCCCCAGGACCTGACAGGGTATTCCCTCGGACCCTGAAGAAGACTAGTGTTGAAATTGCAGGGTCCCTGGCAGATATATTTAAAATGTTGGTATCTACGGGTGAGGTGCTGGAGGATTCGAGGATAGCTCATGTTGTTCCAGTGTTTAAAAAAGGCTCTAAAAGTAATCTGGGAAATTATAGGCTGGTAAGTTTGACTTCGGTAGTAGGTAAATTATTGGAAGGAGTACTAAGAGATAGGATCTACAAGTATTTGGATAGACACAGACTAATTAGGGAGAGTCAACGCGGCTTTGTGCGTGGTAGGTCATGTTTAACAAAACTATTAAGAGTTTTTCGAGGAGGTTACAAGGAAAGTGGATGAAGGGAAGGCAGTGGATGTTGTCTACATGGACTTCAGTAAGGCCTTTGACAAGGACCCACATGGGAGGTCAGTTAGGAAGATTCAGTCGCTAGGTATACATTGTGAAGTAGTAAATTGGATTAGACATTGGCTCAATGGGAGAAGTCAGAGAGTGGTAGTGGAGGATTGCTTCTTTGAGTGGAGGCCTGTGACTAGTGGTGTGCCACAGGGATCAGTGCTGGGTCCATTGTTATTTGTCATTTATATTCAATGATCTGGATGATAATGTGGTAAATTGGATCAGCAAATTTGCTGATGATACAAAGACTGGAGGTGTAGTGGACAGTGAGGAAGGTTTTCAAAGCTTGCAGAGGGATTTGGACTAGCTGGAAAAATGGGCTGAAAAATGGCAGATGGAGTTTGATGCAGACAAGTGTGAGGTATTGCACTTAGGAAGGAAAAACCAAGGTAGAACATACAAGGTAAATGGTAGGACACTGAGGAGTGCAGTAGAACAGAGGGATCTAGGAATACAGATACAAAATTCCCTAAAAGTAGCGTCACAGGTAGATAGGGTAGTAAAGAGAGCTTTTGGCACATTGGCCTTTATAAATCAAAGTATTGAGTATAAGAGTTGGAATGTTATGGTGAGGTTGTATAAGGCATTGCTGAGGCCGAATTTGGAGTATTGTGTACAGTTTTGGTCACCGAATTACAGGAAGGATATTAATAAGGTTGAGAGAGTGCATAGAAGGTTTACAAGGATGTTGCCGGGACTTGAGAAACTGAGTTACAGAGAAAGGTTGAATAGGTTAGGAATTTATTCTCTGGAGTGTAGAAGAATGAGGGGAGATTTGATAGAGGTATATAAAATTATGATCGGTATAGATAGTGAATGCAAACAGGCTTTTTCCACTAAGGGAGAAAACAACCAGAGGACATGGGTTAAGGGTGAAGGGGGAAATGTTTAAAGGGAACATTAGAGTTGGCTTCTTCACACAGAAAGTGGTGAATGAGCTGCCAAATGAAGTGGTAAATGCGGGCTCACTTTTAACATTTAAGAAAATCTTGGACAGGTACATGGATGAGAGGTGTATGGAGGGATATGGTCCAGGTGCAGGTCAGTAGGACTAGGCAGAAAAATGGTTCAGCACAGCCAGGAGAGGCCAAAAGGCCTGTTTCTGTCCTGTAATGTTCTATGGTTCTAGATTAGTAAGTTGAGTAATTAATGAAAAGGTTATTTTGGATCCTTTCTTGTGTACTAAGAATTAGTTAATCAATGAGAATGTTGTCAATTGGACAGTGAGGGAGAGTTTACATAGAAGCTTGCAATGAGTTTACAAGTGATATTCAACACAAATGAGGGTCACAGTCTGAAACAAGAGAACTGAAGGAATAAGAGAGTTGACTGGGGTCTAATGGCAGAACAGAAGGAAAGGTATTCATGCAATGATTAGCATTCAAATAAATAATGTTCAAATTGAAAAAAAGATATTTTTACAGTACAAAACCCAAAATTAAATCAAAGGAAGGAGCTTATAACGTTTCTAAAAACGACAAGTCTGTGGATTGGGGGCATTTTAGAATCAACTGAGTAATTATAAATTGACAAAGAATTAAAATCAATCAATTTCAGCTAACTGCTTTGAGAATAAAGAGGCAATGTAAGAGGAGGTATAAAAAGAAGACAATGTCAGAATGCAGTGGTTTCACATGGAGTGCTGGTGAAAGTGCTTATCATTTGATAAAATTTATCCTTCCAGTCAAAGCTGGTTAATGTTACAGTTAAATCCATGAAGTGAATATCTCCTTAACCAAAATAAAATCCTTACTGATGACAGGTGTTGCATTGTTCGGTGTGTCTGCTCTCAGATACTGCGTGGTCTGCGTGGATGGCTGTGACAAGCCCTGCGTGCTTCCACTCTCACTCATACTGACAAAATAAACAAAAACAGCAGATTACAAGAGAGAAGTAATTTAATTTACATTGGCACTGCAACTGCCTATTATCATCTTGTATTTGTATAATCAGCTCTTTAAAAATAAGATAAAACACGGTCAAATATATTAAACAATCCTTCCCTCTTTCAAATAGAGAGCAGCATTTCTTCACAAACATTAGAAACTAATTGGTAATTCTAAAAATTGTGGCCCAGAAACAATTATTAGAGCAGTCTCATGCTAATTTGCACGATGGAGAATATATTATAAAAGACTAGTTAACCTTTATTGACATTGTCAAGCAGCAAAAGGCAAACCTTGTTTTCACTTGTATTCATTGATGCAGTTTGAGATTGCAGGCATTAGCAAAATTTAATATTCACCATAAGAACCAATGTTCATTGAAATATTAAATTCTAATTACTACAGTTTGTAAAAGGAAAACCATATTCAGCACGTGCTTGAAATTCTTTGCAGAAGTTAACACTGGAAAATGGACAGAGCCAAAACTTGGCCAAAAGCATGCATGAGTTTGACAACAGATTAGTGATGGAACTATTTTGATAACTACGATCAATAATTAACTAACTAGTTCAATAATTATGTAATATCTCATACACAGAACATAGAAAAATGCAGCACAGTATGGATCCTTCAACCCACAATGATTATACGACCTAGACAAGCCATCTAAACCTTCCCTCCTACACAGCTCATAACCTCCATTTTTCTTACACCGATTTGCCTATCTTATAGAATTTTCTTAATGCCCTTATTGTATCAGCCTCAACACCACACTAGGGAGTAGGTTCCATACACAGGGCATTCTCTGTATAAGAGAAAATACTTCTGACATCTCCCTTAAACTTTCTTCCTCTCACGTTAACTGGTATTCTCTGATATTGGTCAGAACTGCCCTGGGAAAAAAGGTGCTAGCTAAATGCTGTATCAATGTCTTTCATAACCTTATACACTTCTATCAAACTGCCTTGCATCCTTCACTGATCCAAAGAGAAAAGCTCTAGGCAACACAACTTTCTTCATAAGACATGATATCCCATCCAGTCAATACCCTGGTATATCTCCTCAGGATCCTCTTAAAAGGTTGCACATCATTCCTATAATGAGGTGATCAGAACTGAGCACAATACTTTGTGTAGGTTAAGCAGAGTTTTACAGAGTTGCAACATTTCTTCACAGCTCTTGAACTCAACATCGATTAATGAAGGCACATCATATGCCTTCTTAACCACCCTATTAACTTGCACAGTAATATTAAGAGATTTCTGGATCTGGAGCCCAACATCCTTCTGCTCCTCCACACTCAAAACCTTTCCACTAATCTTGCAGCCTTCAAGTTCGATCTTCCTAAGTGTATCACATCACTTTTTAAGGGCTAAACATCTCTGCAAAACTCTGCAACTAGTCAGGATTGCATTGCAACCAATGGCAACCTTCTACACTATCCAGAACGCTTCCATCTGCAACTTAATAACACACTTTGCCACTTCCTCATCCAAGTTATTGCTCACAAAAAGCAGGAGACCCAGAACAGATTCCTGCCTAATACCACTAGCCGCAGACCTCCAGACAGAATTATACTCCTTCTACTTCCACCCTCTGCCTTGTGTGGGGAAGCCAAACCTGAATCCAGGCAGCCAAGTTTCTGTGGATCTCATTCTGCACACAATGGGAAACATTATCAAATGCCTTTGTAAAACCCATATACAACATGTCCACTGCTCTACCTTCATGAATTTGTTTCATTATCTCCTCAAAAAACTCAATTATGCTCGAGAGGCATAATCTGCCCCTCACAAAACCAGGCTGACTATGCCAAATAAGACTATGACCCTCCAAATGCTTGTAAATTATATTCCTAAATATCCTCTCCAATAGTTTGCCCACTGCTGACGCAAGGCTCGCTAGTCTATAATTCTAAGGAATATGCTTCCTATTACCTCTCTTAAACAACAGAATAAACATTTGCATCTTTCAACCCTCCAGTTGCACTCAGTCACAAAAATCATTATACCAATCTCTACCCTCAGTAACATACGATATCTCTCATGTGACCACAGGCACTTATCTATTCTTAAGTTTTTTCGAGGCTTCAGCACTGCCTTTCTTAACCTCAACATGCTTCTATTCTAACATTTAATTCACATCCATCCAAGTCCAGGTGAATACTGAAGGATTGATTTCCCCATCCACCTCCAGCTTCAGGCACATGTTACCCCTTTATGCTTGAGCAGTTCTATTCTCCATCTATTCATTCTCCTGTTAAAGGCTTTCCCTTAATCCTACTCACCAAGGACTTCTCATGTCTCCTTGTATCTCTCCTGAGTCCCTTCTTCCGTTCCTTTGTGACTACC
The DNA here is from genome assembly GCF_048418815.1 of Hemitrygon akajei. Classification (NCBI taxonomy): domain Eukaryota; kingdom Metazoa; phylum Chordata; class Chondrichthyes; order Myliobatiformes; family Dasyatidae; genus Hemitrygon; species Hemitrygon akajei. The sequence continues at coordinate 105,300,858 of NC_133126.1, forward strand.
TTATAATTCTCAAAAGTCCTGTCTGACTTTTGTTTCCTGAACTATATATGCTTCCTCCTTTCTCTTGACAAAATATTACACCACTCTCATCAACCATGATTCCTTCCCTCTACCATCTATTCCATTTCAATGGGACATACCTATCTAGAATTCCATGCAAGTGCCCCCTAAACAACCTCCAGATTTCTCCTGTACATTTCCCAGGGAACACCCAAGTTCCTGCCCAATTCCATCTTAATTAGCCTTCTAATTCCTTCAATAAAGTACTTTGCCACAACTTCAGCTGCTGTCTTTGTGTGTGTTATTGGTCAAGTATTCTTCAACAGAGGTCTACACCCAATTTTATAGCGGTGTAACTTACCTTGCAGCTCATGAACCCAATCCTGTGAATAATGAAGGCCAACACACCATACGCAATCTTAACAAACTATCAACATGCACTGAAACTTCAAGGGATCAAGAGATGTGAATCCCTAGGTCCCACTGTTCCTCTATACTGCTAAGAATCCTGTCATTAACTCTGCATTCTGACTTCAAATTTGACCTTCCAAATAGAATCACTTCACACTGTTCTGGGTTGACTCCCATCTGCTAATTCTCAGCTTAGCTATGCACCTGTCAAAGTCCCACTGTAATCTATGACAACCTTCTTTATTAACCTCAACACCACCATCCTTTGCATGATCAGCAAAATTACTAACCTACCACTCCATTTCCTCATCCAAATCATTTAGAAAAATCACAAAGAGCAGGGGTCTCAGAATACGTCACTGCAGAACACGTGCATATCAACCTCCAGGTAGACCACATTCCATCGACAACCACCCTCTGCCTTCCGAATCTACACAGCCATGCTTTCTGGGATCCCACGCCTTCTGAATTCTACAGGGAACCTTATCATATTCCTTAGTCACATCCACTTCGGTAATGTGCTTTGTTACATATCAAATGATTCAGTCAAGTCCATAAGAAGTGACCTCCCCCTCACAAAGCCATGCTGAATATCCTTATGCATCTCCAAATGCTCACATTTACTGTCCCTAACAATTTTTTCCAATAATCTGCCCACCACTGGAAGACGGCTGTATCCAGCAGGAAGCGGTGTGAGAAGAGTGATAGGGCTGTGGCTCAATGGGCTTAGGCGGTAACCGGTAACCATATAACAATTACAGCATGGAAACAGGCCATCTCAGCCCTTCTAGTCCATGCCGAACGCTTACTCTCACCTAATCCCACTGACCCGCACTCAGCCCATAACCTTCCATTCCTTTCCTATCCATATACCTATCCAATTTTGCTTTAAATGACAATACCGAAGCTGCCTCCACCACTTCTACTGGAAACTCATTCCACACAGCTACCACTCTCTAAGTAAAGAAATTCCCCCTCATGTTACCCTTAAACTTTTGCCCCATAAGTCTCAACTTATGTCCTCTTGTTTGAATCTCCCCTACTCTCAATGGAAAAAGCCAACTCTATCTATCCCCCTCATAATATTAAATACCTCTATCAAGTCCCCCTTCAACCTTCTACACTCCAAAGAATAAAGACCTAACTTGCTCAATCTTTCCCTGTGTTACGCCCGTGGCCCCCTCCTTTTTGAGAATCGCAGGATCGCTATTCATTCGAGTCAGGAGACCCAGGAAATGAGAGAAAGACATGCAGAATCCACAAAGAGTTTGGAATGTGTCCTGGCCTCCGAAAGGCAGAACCATTGATAACGGCTATTGTCTCTTGGAGACGGAATTGTGTATTGAATCCTGTACGATGCATCAAAGCTCCCAGGCAATGAATCAAGGGGGGGGGGGTTGGTGGAGGGATTGCATCATCCCACCCTGATTGACATCTGAGACCCTGTGAGTCAGGATAAAAAGAGGGTCGGGGAACAGCCCCTTCAGACGCACCAGAAGAAACGCTAGCGATCCCGTAATAGCGAAAGCCGGTGGGAAGGCCACGTGTGTCCGTTTCCATTTGCCCCAGAATTGGTGGGCCTTTACCACGGAAGAACGGTTTTTAGCTAACAATGGGGAAATCAACTCCCAACGACTCTCGAAGGATTGACATCATAAAAGGAATGGGCAAGTTTTAACCCGTCTTTCTCTCCAACCAAAAAGCTGCAGCTTGAATGAACTAAAGTGACTTTTATATTTCCATCGGACAATACATTATCCCCTAGACAACGATAGAGCTATTTCTTATAGATTATTATTATACCCGCGCTTTTAGATTTAGTATTGACGACGTATATTATCTGTATGTTTGCACTGATATTATTTTTTGTGTATTTTATCAATAAATACTCTTAAAAATAGTACCATCAGACTTCAACGGACCTCTCTATCTTTGCTGGTAGGTGACCCAGTTACGGGGTACGTAACAATTGGGGGCTCGTCCGGGATTTGACACCAAATTGGGAGGCCAGTGAATCGGGCTTGTAAGTCCAAACTTGGATCTGGTTACGCGGGTAGCCAGACGGGAAACCAGCAAAGATGGACGTGGGTGAATTTATAGAAAACCCGACTCTGGAGGCGCTAGAGGCGGCCACCAAATCAGACTTGATAAATTTGGCGAAGGGGTTAAACCTCGCAGAGGTGAGGTTGTCAATGAAAAAGCGGGAGGTGCGAAGGGCAATAACTCAGTATTATATTGGGAAGAATGTGTTTACAGCTGAGGTATTGGAAAATATCCCTGAAAAGGTACCAGCTAGTGGGACGGCTCAGTTAGAGTTGGAGAAATTAAGGTTGGAACATGCAATTGTTAAAGCAGCTGGAAGCAGCTGAAAAGGAGAAAGAAAGAGCTGAGAGAGAGAGAGAGAGAGAAAGAGAGGGAAAGAGCTGAGAAGGAGAAAGAAAGGGCTGAGAGAGAAAGGGAGCATGCGCTCCAGCTAAAGGAGTTAGAGGTGAAACGGGAGCAGGACAGGGCTGAGAAACAAAGAGAGCATGAAATTCAGTTAAAACAGCTGGAAGCAGCTGAAAAAGACAAGGAAAGAGCCGAGAAGGAGAGGGAGGTAGAAAACAGAGGAAACATGACTTGGAGATGGAGCAGTTAAGGCAAGAGCAACGAGTTCAGGGGTCAGACCAAGAGGAGCGGTATCATGTGAGTCGGGAGTTGAGGTTAGTACCTCCGTTCGAGGAGACGGATATTGATAGTTATTTCTTGCTTTTTGAAAAGGTGGCAGTGAATCAGAAATAGCCCAGTGATCAGTGGGTGGCGTTGTTACAAAGTGTGTTAAAAGGGAAGGCACAACGGGCATATACGGCGTTGTCCATGGAGGAGGAAGAGGAGGAGAGTTATGACAAAGTAAAGGCGGCCATTCTCCGGAGTTATGAGTTAGTACCTGAAGCGTATAGACAAAAGTTCAGAAATTTAAAGAAAGGGTGGAATCAGACGTATACTGAGTTTGCCTATGAGAAGGGTGTGCTCTTGGACCGTTGGTGCACGGCAGAGATAGTGGAAGAGGACTTTTGGCGTCTCAGGGAGTTAATTCTGATTGAGGAATTTAAAGGTTGTGTTTCGGAGGATATCCGTATGTATTGGAATGAGAAGCCGAATAAGTCCATTTCAGAATTTGCTAGGTTCGCAGATGAATATGCCCTAACCCACAAGTCAAAGTTGGTAGAGAAAGCCCGCCGGCTAAGGGAGAAACTCAGCCGGGAGCTAGTGGTAAAATTGAGGAGGAGAGGCCAGAAGCCAGGAGATTTCCTGGCTTGACCTGTTTTAGTTGTGGAAAGGTGGGTCTCTAACCCTACTTAAAGAGAAGTGGTCTAGTCCGACCGTTCAAGTAGTGTGATCGACTATGTTCTAAAATTCCGGGAAAGGCTGCATAAGGTATGCGCCTTGGCAAGAGAAAACCTTAAAGACTCCCAGGTAAAAATGAGAAAATGGTATAACAAACGAACGAGAGAGCAAGAGTTTCACGTGGGCGACAAGGTTTTGGTCCTATTTCCTGTAGTTACCCACCCCCTTCAGGTGAGGTTTCAAGGAACATATACAGTGTGTAAGAAAATAGACTCGCTGAATTACGTGATTGAAACCCCTGATAGGCGAAAGCCGACCCAGTCAGTTCACGTGAACATGATGAAAGGGTACCATGAAACAACCCCCATGGTGGTCGGTGCGGTCATCAAAACCGATGAGGTAGAGGGGGGTGGTAAGGAGGAACCAGAGCGGTTTGAAAAGATAAGTATAGTACCCACCTGATTGGAGAACTCTGTTATTTTAGCAAGCCTTGCGGATAAAGTTAGTCACTTAGAGCCTGAACAGCGGGAGCAGGTACCACAGCTCATTAACTGGCATACAGACTTATGTCCAGATGTCCCAAGAAGGTGTAGTGGGACAAAACATGATGTGATAGTTACCTCGACACCGCCTATTAAACAAGCCCCTTATCGGATGAATTCCAAAAAGACCCAGCTAGTAGGAAAGGAGATTGAACATATGCTAGCTGCTGGGATAATCCGCGAATCCTCTTCTGCGTGGGCTTCTCCTTGCGTGGTTGTCCCAAAACCGGATGGTACCATAAGATTCTGTACCGATTACAGAAAGGTAAACGCTGTCACTCAGACAGACGCCTACCCTATCCCCAGGGTGGATGATTGCATTGATAAAATGGGGAAGGCGAGGTACATCACTAAAATTGACTTGTTAAAGGGGTACTGGTGCGTTCCTTTAACGGACAGGGCTCGGGAAATTTCAGCCTTCGTCACCCCATCCGGATTGTATGAGTACAATGTTATGCCGTTCGAAATGAAAAATGCACCAGGGACATTTCAGCGGATGATAGACACAGTGATGTGGTAGTTTGGAATGACACCTGGGGGGAGCACATGGAGGCTGTACAAAATCTGTTTAAGAGGATGTCGGCAGCCCAACTTACAGTAAACCTCGCAAAGAGTGAATTTGGTCATGCCACGATCACATACTTGGGGTATGTGGTAGGAGAGGGGCAGTTGGCTCCTGTGCAAGCAAAGGTACAGGCTATTTCTGAGGTCCCTGTACCCTCCAATAAAAGGGCGCTGAGAAGGTTTTTGGGCATGGTGGGATACTATCGGAAATTCTGTCAAAATTTCGCGGATATTGCTCTCCCACTTACAAAACTCCTATGGAAGGAGGAAAAATTTGAGTGGGGCCATTCTTGTCAGAATGCTTTTGAAAAGTTAAAAGCCATATTGTGCCATCACCCTGTGTTAAAAGCACCCGATTTGTTAGCACCCTTCTCCCTGGCGACGGACGTGAGTGATGAGGCTGCAGGAGCAGTCCTATTACAGCAAGCAGGGGATGGAGTGGAGCACCCGGTAGCATATTTCTCTCGGAAGTTCAATGAACACCAGAGGAATTACTCTACCGTGGAAAAAGAATTGTTGGCCCTTGTTTTGGCGATACAACATTTTGAACTGTACATTTGTCCAGCGCAAAAACCCATAGTTGTTTATACAGATCACAACCCGTTGGTATTCCTGGCCAATATGAAAAATAAAAACAGGAGGTTATTGAGTTGGAGTCTGATGCTGCAAAAGTTCGATATTAAGATACAGCATATTAAAGGAAGTGATAACGTGCTCGCGGACTGTTTATCTAGATGCTGAATTGAAGGTATAACTGTATTACTCGGTAGTGAAAAGAAAAGCTTTTGTATTGTGTTAGACTCTAAAATCCTGCAAGACTCAGTATTACTCCGTTTTTACCAATGGTAAAAACGTGTTGAAGAAAGGGGGTGTTACGCCCGTGGCCCCCTCCTTTTTGAGAATCGCAGGATCGCTATTGATTCAAGTCAGGAGACCCAGGAAATGAGAGAAAGACATGCAGAATCCACAAAGAGTTTGGAATGTATCCTGGCCTCCGAAAGGCAGAACCATTGATAACGGCTATTGTCTCTTGGAGACGGAATTGTGTATTGAATCCTGTACGATGCATCGAAGCCCCCAGGCAATGAACCAAGGGGGGGGTTGGTGGAGGGATTGCATCATCCCACCCTGATTGACATCTGAGACCCTGTGAGTCAGGATAAAAGAGGGTCTGGGGAACAGCCCCTTCAGATGCACCAGAAGAAACGCTAGCGATCCCGTAATAGCGAAAGCCGGTGGGAAGGTCACGTGCGTCCGTTTCCATTTGCCCCGGAATCGGTGAGCCTTTACCACGGAAGAACGGTTTTTAGCTAACAACAGGGAAATCAACTCCCAACGACTCTCGAAGGATTGACATCATAAAAGGAATGGGCAAGTTTTAACCCGTCTTTCTCTCCAACCAAAAAGCTGCAGCTTGAATGAACTAAAGTGACTTTTATATTTCCATCGGACAATACATTATCCCCTAGACAACGATAGAGCTATTTCTTATTGATTATTATTATACCTGCGCGTTTAGATTTAGTATTGACGACGTATATTATCTGTATGTTTGCATTGATATTATTTTTTGTGTATTTTATCAATAAATAGTTAAAAATAGTACCATCAGACTTCAACGGACCTCTCTATCTTTGCTGGTAAGTGACCCAGTTACGGGGTACGTAACACCTGTAACTTAGGTGCTGAAACCCAGGTAACATTCTAGTAAATCTTCTCTGTACTCTCTCTATTTTGTTGATATCTTTCCTATAATTCGGTGACGAGAACTGTACACAATACTACAAATTCTGCCTTACCAATGCCTTGTACAATTTTAACATTACATCCCAACTCCTATACTCAATGCTCTGATTTATAAAGGCCAGCATACCAAAAGCTTTCTTTACCACCCTATCCATATGAGATTCCACCTTCAGGGAACTATGCACCATTATTCCTAGATCACTCTGTTCTACTGCATTCTTCAATGCTCTACCATTTACCATGTATGTCCTATTTGGATTATTCCTACCAAACTGTAGCACCTCACACTTAACTGCAGTAAACTCCATCTGCCATCGCTCAGCCCACTCTTCTAACTGACCTAAATCTCCCTGCAAACTTTGAAAACCTACTTCAGTATCCACAACGCCACCTATCTTAGTATCATCTGCATACTTACTAATCTAATTTACCACCCCATCATCCAGATCATTAATGTATTTGACAAACAACATTGGACCCACTACAGATCCCTGAGGTACACCACTAGTCACCGGCCTCCAACCTGACAAACAGTTATCCACCACTACTCTCTGGCATCTCCCATCCAGCTACTGTTGAATCCATTTTACTACTTCAATATTAATACCTAACGATTGAACCTTCCTAACTAACCTTCCGTGTGGAACCTTGTCAAAGCCCTTACTGAAGTCCATATAGACAACATCCACTGCTTTACACTCGTCAACTTTCTTCGTAACCTCTTCAAAAAATTCAATAAGATTTGTCAAACATGGCCTTCCATGCACAAATCCATGTTGACTGCTCCTAATCAGACCCTGTCTATCCAGATTATATATACAATCTCTAAGAATACTTTCCATTAATTTACCCACCACTGATGTCAAACTGACAGGCCTATAATTGCTAGGTTTACTCTTAGAACCCTTTTTAAACAATGGAGCAACATGAGCAATACGCCAATCCTCCGGCACCATACCCGTTTCTAATGAAATTTGAAATATTTCTGTCCGAGCCCCTGCTATTTCTACACTAACCTTCCTCAAGGTCCTAGGGAATATCCTGTCAAGACCCAGAGATTTATCCACTTTTATATTCCTTACAAGCGCTAGTACTTCCTCTTCTTTAATCGTCATAGTTTTCATAACTTCCCTACTTGTTTCCCTTACCTTACACATTTCAATATCCTTCTCCTCAGTGAATACCGAAGAAAAGAAATTGTTCAAAATCTCCCCCATCTCTTTTGGCTCCACACATAGCTGTCCACTCTGATTCTCTAAGGGAACAATTTTCTCCTTCACTATCTTTTTGCTATTAATATAACTGTAGAAACCCTTTGGATTTATTTTCACCTTACTTGCCAAAGCAACCTCGTATCTTCTTTTAGCTTTTCTAATTTCTTTCTTCAGATTCTTCTTACATTCCTTATATTCCTCGAGCATCTCATTTACTCCATGCTGCCTATATTTATTGTAGATATCTCTCTTTTTCCTAAGCAAGTTTCCAATATCCCTTGAAAACCATGGCTCTCTCAAACTTTTAACCTTTCCTTTCAACCTAACAGGAACATAAAGATTCTGTACCCTCAAAATTTCACCTTTAAAAGACCTCCATTTCTCTATTACATCCTTCCCATAAAACAAATTGTCCCAATCCACTCCTTCTAAATCCTCTTGCTTCGCCTCAAAGTTAGCCTTTCTCCAATCAAAAACCTCAACCCTGGTCCAGTCCTATCCTTCTCCATAATTATATTGAAACTAATGGCATTGTGATCACTGGATCCGAAGTGCACCCCAACAGGTCTGTTACCTGACCTATTTCATTCCCTAACAGAGGATCCAACACTGCCCCTTCTCTAGATGGTACCTCTATGTATTGCTGCAAAAAACTATCCTGCACACATTTTACAAACTCCAAACCATCCATCCCTTTTACAGTATCAGCTTCCCAGTCTATGTGCAGAAAATTAAAATCTCCCACAATCACAGCCCTGTGCTTACTACAAATATCTGCTGTCCCCTTGCAAATTTGCTCCTCCATTTCTCGCTCTCCATTAGGTGGTCTAAGATACACCCATATAAGTGTTACTGCACCTTTCTCATTCCTCAATTCCACCCAAATAGTCTCCCTGGACAAGCCCTCTAATCTATCCTGCCAGAGCACCGCTGTAATATTTTCTCTGACAAGCAACGCAACACCTCCCCCTCTTGTCCCTCCAATTCTATCACACCTGAAGCAACGAAATCCAGGAACATTTAGTTGCCAATCACACCCCTCCTGCAACCACATTTCACTAATAGCTACAACATCATTGTAACGTTCTCGCTCGGGTGTAACGGACCCGAATTAAACATCGAGGTAAACCGGAGTCAATGAAAACAAGGTCGCAGTAAGATTAACCATTTACTGTTCACTCTTCACATTAACGTATGGTGAAAACTGTTGATAAAACAATACAAGATTGGTACAGTGTTTGTTTCCTTCTAAATATCACATTTACATCGTGAATACTTGCAAAGGTAAAACTACAATAACTACATTACATTAAAGTGCAGCATACAGTCAGAATCTACCTGCTCCATTGACTGCTTTAAATACACTTCAACACAAACTATCCCGACTCTTTAACTAACGAAAACATAAACCTTATCGACCGTCGTTACTTTTAACAGAATCGGCGTTAACATTTTAATTCAACATATCGATTATCTAATGACATACAGCGTTGCTTTCACTGTGTTTTTGGTGCGTAGAGAAAACTTAACTAGCACTGTGGCGCCACATGTGAGCGACCCCCACCCTTACGTTTATCCCAAACCGGTATTTTCCCACAAGACGCGGCGAACCCGGATGTGACGTCATCGCAGCCGCAATATATTACAAACAAATGAATTTATTTAAACAATCCTAACTTTAACTAAAAAATGCTAACAAATTACTAAGCGAAAATATTATAAACTAAATAACTGCCATAAAGGCAGCACAATCATATTTCCAGGTATCAATCCATGCTCTAAGCTCATCCACCTTTCTTACAATGCTCCTAGCATTAAAATAAATGCATTTAAGAAATTCTCCAGCTCTTCCTCTCTGTTTATCTCTAACAATACAAAGACCTTTACTGTCTTCTTTTTCTTCTTTCTCCCATACATTTGTTCCTACACTCTGGTTCCCCTCCCCCCTCACATCTAGTTTAAATCCACTGGAGCCTCTCTAGCAAACCTGCAAGAATATTTGTCCCCCTCCAGTTCAGATGTAAACCGTCTCGCCGGAACAGGTCCCACCTTCCCTGGAAAACTGCCCAATTATATATAAATCTGAAGCCCTCCCTCCTACACCATGTCTTTAGCCACGTGTTGATCTGCACTATCTTACTATTTCTATACCCACCTGCACATGGCACTGGTAGCAATTCTGAGATTGCTATCCTGGAGGTCCTGTCCTTTTACTCGGCACCTAGCTCCTTAAACTCACCTTTCAGGACCTCTTCACTCTTCCTACTCATGTCATTGGTCCCTGCATGGACCACGACATCCGGCTGCTCACCCTCCCTCTTGAGAATACTGAGAACTCAATCTGAGATATCGCGGACCCTGGCACCAGTGAGACAACAGACCATCCGGGATACTCGATCTCTTCCAGAGAAACTCTTATCTGTCCCCCTAACTATCGAATCCCCTATCACTACTGCTCTCCTCTTTTCCTTCCTTCCCTTCTGAGCTGAGGGTCCAGTCTCGGCGCCAGACGCCACCACTGCAACTTGTCCCTGGTAGGTCGTCCCCACCAACAGTATCCAAAACGGTATACTTATTGTTGATGGGAACGGCCACAGGGGTGCTCAGCTCTTCCTGTCTATTCCCCTTCCCTCTCCTGACAGTCACCCAACTACCTGTCTCCTGACTCCTAGGGGTGACTATCTTCCTGAAACTCCTGTCTATTTCTGCCTCTGCCTCCTGAATGGTCCGAAGTTCATCCAGCTCCAGCTCCCTAACACGGTTTGTCAAGAGCTGCAGCTGGATGCACCTTTTGCAGGTGTAGTCATCAGAGACAGCTGTGCTCGCCCTGACTTCCGACATACTGCAAACGGAGCACTCAACTGCCTAACTGCTGCCTCCATTACCTACTCCTAAGCTAATTAGATTAATTAAAGGAGCTTATCCGGCCTTACCTCACCTGAAGTGAAGCTCGTACTCAGCCTCTGCTCGCTATTTAAATTCTCCCGCTGCCTCACGGGCTGACTTTCACGCACTTGTGCAGTTGTGCCCCATTCAAACCTCACCTCTGCCTGTTCTCGCTGAAGCCTAATTGAGCTAAAGCCGACCCACTCTGCCTCAGTCCACTCCGACAATGGCCGCTACGACCTTTGACTGTATTAATTGAGGAAAGGAGGTAATATGTGTGTGAGGACAGTTTTCTGTGCTGGGTGTCACATGTGCCGGATCTTCGAGACTCCCAACACCCCGGACGGCCATATCTGCACCAGGTGTATCGAGCTGCAGCATGAGGGACCAAATTAGGGAACTGGAGATGCAGGTCAACGACCTTCGTCCGGTCAGGGAGAGCGAGGAGGTGATAGCGAGGAGTCATAGGCAGGTGGTCACACCGGAACACGGGAGAGAGACAGGTGGATCACAGTCAGGAAGGGGAAAGGGAAGAGAGCACCCCTGTGGCTGTACCCCCTGACAATAGGTACTCCTGTTTCAGTACTGTTGGGGGGGGAGGGGAACAGCCTACCTGGGGGAAGCGGCAGTGGCTGAGTCTCTGGCACAGATTCTGGCCTTGTAGCTCAGAAGGGAAGAGGAAGGCAGTAGTGATAGGATACTCTATAGTTAGAGGGTCAGACAGGCGATTCTGTGGACGCAGGAAAGAAACTCGGATGGTAGTTTGCCTCCCAGGTACCAGGGTCTGGGATGTTTCGGATCGCGTCCAAGATATCCTGTGGTGGGAGGGAGAACAGCCAGAAGTCGTGGTACATATTGGTACCAATGACATAGGTAGGAAAAGGGAAGAGGTCCTGAAAAAAGACTACAGGAAGTTAGGAAGAAAGTTGAGAAGTAGGACTGCAAAGGAAGTAATCTCCGGATTACTGCCTGTGCCATGCGACAGTGAGAATAGGAATATAATAAGGTGGAGGATAAATGCGTGGCTGAGGGATTGGAGCAGTGGGCAGGGATTCAGATTTCTGGATCATTGGGACCTCTTTTGGAGCAGGTGTGATCTGTACTAAAAGCATGGGTTGCACTTGAATCCCAAGGGGACCAATATCCTGGTGGGGAGGTTTGCTAATGCTACTGGGGAGAGTTTAAACTAGAAATGTTGGAGGGTAGGAACCAAACTGAAGAGACTATGGAAGAAGAGGTTGGCTCACAAATAGAGAAAGCTTGTAGACAGGGCGAGAGAGAGGATAGGCAGGTATTAGAGAAGGGATGCGCTCAGACCGAAGATTTGAGATGTGTCTATTTTAACGCAAGGAGTGTTGTAAACAAAGCGGATGAGCTTACAGCATGGATCAGTACTTGGAGATATGATGTGGTGGCCATTACAGAAACTTGAATTGCTCAGGGATAGGAATGGTTCCTTCAGTTCCCGGGTTTTAGATGTTTCAGAAAGGACAGGGAGGGAGGCAAAAGAGGTGGGGGCATTGTACTGTTGATCAGAGATAGTGGCATGGCTGCAGAAAAGGTGGACGCCATGGAGAGATTGTCTACGGAGTCTCTGTGGGTAGAGGTTAGGAGCAGGAAGTGGTCAATAACTTTACTGGGTGTTTCTTATAGACCATCCAATAGTAACAGGGATACCGAAGAGCAGATAGGGAAACATCCTGGAAAGTTGTAATAATAAGAGTTGTCATGATGGGAGATTTTAATTTCCCAAATATCGATTGGCATCTCTGTAGAGCAAGGGGTTTGTTAGGTGTGTACAGGAAGCTCTCTTGACACAATATATAGATAATCCTACAAGAGGAGAGGCTATACTTGATTTGGTACTAGGAAATGAACCTGGTCAGGTGTCAGATCTCTCAGTGGGAGAGCATTTTGGAGATAGTGATCATAATTCTATCTCCTTTACAATAGCATTGGAGAGAGATAGGAACATACAAGTTAGAAAAGTGTTTAATTGGAGTAAGGGGAATTATGAAGTTATAAGGCAGGAAATTGGAGGCTTAAATTGGAAACAGATGTTGTCAGGGAAAAGTACGGAAGAACTGTGGCAAATATACAGGGGATATTTGTGTGGAGTTCTGTATAAGTATGTTCCTATGAGACAGGGATGTTATGGTAGGGTACAGGAAACGTGGTGTACAAAGGCTGTAATAAATCTAGTCAAGAAGAAAAGAAAAGCTTACAAATGGTTCAGAGAGCGAGGTAATGTTAGAGATCTGGAAGATTATAAGGCTAATTGAAAGGAGCTTAAGAAGGAAATTAGGAGAGCCAGAAGGGGCCATGAGAAGGCCTTGGTGGGCAGGAATAAGGAATACCCCAGAGAATTCTACAAGTATGTGAAGAGCAAGAGGATAAGACGTAAAAGAATAGGACCTATGAAGTGTGACAGCGGGAAAGTGTGTATGGAACTGGACGAAATAGCAGAGGTACTTAATGAATACTTTACTTCAGTATTCACTATGAAAAAGGATCTTGGTGATTGTAGTGATGACTTTCAGCATACTGAAAAGCCTGAGCATGTAGATATTAAAAAAGGGGATGTGCTGGAGATTTGGAAAGCATCAAGTTGGATAAGGCGCCAGGACCGGATGAGATGTACCCCAGGCTACTGTGGGAGCTGAGGAAGGAGATTGCTGAGCCTCTGGCAATGATCTTTGCATCATCAATGAGGATGGGAGAGGTTCTAGAGGATTGGAGGGTTGCGGAACTTGTTCCTTTATTCAAGAAAGGGAGTAGAGATAGCCCAGGAAATTATAGACCAGTGAGTCTTACGTCAGTAGTTGGTAAGTTGATGGAGAAGATCCTGACAGGCAGCATTTATGAACATTTGGAGAGGTATAATATGATTAGGAGTCATCAGCATTGCTTTGTCAAGGGCAGGTTGTGCCTTAACAGCCTGATTGAAATTTTTGAGGATGTGACTAAACACATTGATGAAGGAAGAGCAGTAGATGTAGTATATATGGATTTCAGCAAGACATTTGATAAGGTACCCCATGCAAGCCTTATTGAGAAAGTAAAGAGGCATGGGATCCATGGACATTGCTTTGTGGATCCAGAACTGTCTTGCCCACAGAAAGCAAAGAGTGGTTTTAGACGGGTCATATTCTGCATGGAGGTCCGTCACCAGTGGAGTGCCTCAGGGATCTGATCTGGGACCCTTACTATTCATGATTTTTATAAATGACCTGGATGAGGAAGTGAAGGGATGGGTTTAGTAAGTTTGCTGATGGCACAAAGGTTGGAGGTGTTGTGGATAATGTGGAGGGCTGTCAGAGGTTACAGCGGGACATTGATGAGATGCAAAACTGGGCTGAAAAGTGGTAGATCAGATGGAGTTTAACCCAGATAAGTGTGAAGTGGTTCATTTTGGTAGGTCAAATATGATGGCAGAATATAACATTAATGGTAAGAAGCTTGGCAGTGTGGAGCAGTGGTCCCCAACCACTGGGCTGCGGACCAGTACCGGGCTGCAAAGCACGTGCTACCGAGCCGCGAGGAAATGAAATGATTTGTCAATATGAAATAATATGAGTCAGCTGCGCCTTTCCTCATTGCCTGTCACGCCCACTGCTGAACTTGAACGCATGCAAGGTCACTACACATGCCAAAATGTAGTGATACCCTAGCGCCAAGGATCACAGGTTGGCCTTGGGTAACTGGCTGCCTCATGCGGCCGGCGGGAAGCGCCATTGCTACTGGCCTGGAGCACGGACAGATGGGTGCCGTCTCTAAACTTGTTTAGCACACTGAATGTTCATGGGGAACCCGGTGCTAAAATATTCGCAGACGACCTAATTCGGGCTCAGGGTTTCGTAAGTAGTAGAGCAGCTACCTCACTGCAATCTAGTGAAAGTCATCCCTCCAGCCAAACTTTTGTTGGCCGATAGATCCTATCTACCTACAAGGGGAGGTGGGCAGGCGCCCTGTCGCACTCCTCGCTCTCTCCGGACTGCGACCGTTGCGGCCCCGGTATGGGGACCTCCTTGTCCTCTCACTGGTGTGTTGCAATGATTTTATATGTTCATACTAGGAAAATATGCGCTGTGTGTTTAATATTAAATTCGTTAGATAAACCCTTTTAAAAATGAAATTGAGTATATTAACCTTTTATAAGTGACTTATAGTTGACTCATCACCTATATTCCAGTCGATATTAACATCCACATTGCGCCCCCCTCCCCCCTGCCAGCCGGTCCGTAAGAATATTGTTAATACTAAACTGGTGTGCGGTGCAAAAAAGGTTGGTGACCTCTGGTGTGGAGGATCAGAGGGACCTTGGGGTCCGAGTCCACAGGACGCTCATAGCAGCTGCGCAGGTTGACTCTGTGGTTAAGAAGCCGTACGGTGTATTAGTCTTCATCAATCGTGGAATTGAATTTAGGAGCCGAGAGGTAATGTTGCAGCTATATAGGACCCTGGTCAGACCCCACTTATACTGTGCTCAGTTCTGGTCGCCTCACTACAGGAAGGATGTGGAAGCCATAGAAAGGGTGCAGAGGAGATTTACAAGGATGTTGCCTGGATTGGGGAGCATGCCTTATGAGAATAGGTTGAGTGAACTCGGCCTTTTCTCCTTGCAGCAAAGGAGGATGAGAGGTGACCTGATAGAGATGTATAAGATGATGAGGGAGTCTCAAGATGGCGCTCATGGAGTAAACCGCATCTAGGCTTTGCTCCAAACCTTTTACGTTTTTTTAACTTACAAACACCCCTTAAACTTATTTTAAAGGGGTCTAAACATATAGAATTTTTTTAAAACTATCTGAATTACTCTCAACTTGCTGAAATGTCTAAAGCAAAAGAACCGAAACAGACGAGAGAACCGTTAACTTTAGAAGTTGTTGTGAAGTTTATAGAAGCTAAATTTGATGAGCTGGAGAAAAAATTACTTGGAAGATTCTCACAGTATGACGATCATTTGAGATCACTCGAAGATAAGTTCCTGACCCTTTCACGGGAATCTAAAGAACAACAAGCAAGCATTTTGGTTCTTGAAGAAGCTGCTCGTAAGAAGGATCGTATAATCGAAAAAATGCAAGAAGAGCAAACTTCGACGATCCAACAGATGGATCGCTATAAAGTTAAAATTACTGATTTGGAAAATCGTTCTCGAAGACAAAATCTTCGGTTAATTGGGATCCCGGAAAAATTTGAAAGCGGTGATCTGACCGTTTTCTTCTCCAAATTTCTAGTGGATGTCCTGGGCGAAGAAGTCCTGGATAACCCCCCGATAATCGATCGGGCTCACAGAGTATCCAGATATCGGGCAGATTCAAGTCTGAAACCACGGCACATAATTCTCAGGATCCATTATCCTCATATCAAAGAACGGCTGATTCGTGTGGCTCGTAAAAAAGGTATGATAACCTATCAAAATTTTAATTTTCGCATTCTGGAGGACTATAGCCCCGAAGTACTACGGGCTAGGCTGGCTTTCAGATCGGTTATGTCGAATTTTCACCAGAAAGGCTACAAGCAAGCGTTACTGTTTCCAGCACACCTGAGAGTCACCCTTCAAGATGGATCTTTTCGGCTGTTTAAATCGCCAGCGGATGCTCAAGGTTTCCTGGAACAATGACATTTGATCGGGCTGATTAATGTAATTTAGCCTATAGATTTGGATCTGTTATAGATTGACGTTTGGGTTTTTTTTTTAATACGGTTCACATGTATTTCTTATATACGGTTAAAGCTCTCTTTTTTCTACCGGGCTTATTCTGATTTTATATTTTTATATATTATTAATCGATTAGTGTTGAAGATGACCTATTAGGGTTATTTTTTTTCTCTTTTTTTTTAATCGATATACGCTCTTTTTTTTACATTTTTAGCATTTGAATATTAAGATTTTGAAAAAATAAAATGGCGTTTCTTCTTCCCGACAGACTCCAGTGTTTGTAGCGTCATAACTGTTTTGATCTGTTTGAAAGTGTTAAACCTTCATTTATTGTTTTAATTTTTTTAACCCTTTTGTTTATATACATTTATAACATTAATTTTATATTTTAATTTTTGCTATATCAACCCTTTTTTTATAATGTGGGTTGTTTGTATTTTTTTTTAACTTTGTTACGTTTGAGTTGCCGTCTTGAGACAAGGGGGTAATTTTAGTATTAGATCGCTCGCTTGCCTCTGTTTGGCTTTTTTCCTGGGGTCTTGAGGGTGGTGGGAGGGAGATTTTTCTTTTTTTTCTCTTTTCTGCTTGCTTTTTGCTTAGTTTTACTTCATGGGCTTATATGAAACTACAAAAATGGCTGCGGTGCTGTGACTTCCGGCTTCCCTTTGAACTTACTTCCCCCTTCCGGGTTCATGAGTTCACTTTTCTTTCAAATCTATATGTTAACTGTAATATGTATTGTCAATATGGATAAGACTATTAACTTTGTTTCTTGGAATACTAATGGTTTAAATCATCCGATCAAACGGAAAAAAGTATTCAAAGTATTCCATAGAATGAATGCGAATGTTATTTTTGTACAAGAGACTCATGTAAGGAAGGTGGATAGTCAGAGGTTGTTTAGGTTTTGGAAGGGCCAACAGTATCACTGAAATTCGCAAGCCAAAGTGAGAGGTGTTTCTATTTTTATAGACTCATCAACTGCTTTTATACATCATGAAACAATTTCAGACCCGCAAGGTAGATTTTTGCTTATTACTGGTTTGCTTTTTAATCAAAAAGTTGTTTTAGTTAATGTTTATGCTCCAAATACTGACTGTCCTGAATTTTTTAAATGCTTATTTACATCCTTTCCTAATCTGAATCAATACAGATTGATAATGGGCGGGGATTTTAATTGTTGTTTAAACCCTTTGATGGATAGATCCAAGCCCATTCAAACTTTTCCGAACAAATCGGCTTCTCTTATTAATTCTTTTATGATTGATTCAGCTATCTGTGAAATATGGCGTTTTCTACACCCTAATGATAAAGAGTTCTCATACTTTTCCCATGTGCATCATAGTTACTCAAGGATTGATTACTTTTTCATTGATCAGCATTTACTTACAGATGTTATGGATTGCAAATATGACTCTATTGCTATATCTGATCATGCACCTTTGAAGTTATCTATTAAGGTGACGGATTCATATATTAGTACTAAAAGTTGGAGGTTTAATCCTGTTTTACTGCAGGACTCTGACTTTGTTAACTTTATTAAACAGCAAATTGATTTGTTTTTCTCAATAAATTCTACAGCAGACATCTCTAGTGGAATTCTGTGGGATACTTTTAAGGCATATATTCGTGGACAGATTATTTCATATTCTGCCGGAGTTAGGAAACGAACTAATTCTAAAATATCAACATTAGTTGATAAAATTAAGGCAATTTATAAGATTTACGCATTGACCCCTAGTAAAGAACTTTATAAAGAAAGGGTGGAACTTCAAATGGAGCATAGTTTATTATTAACCTCTTCGATTGAAAGTCAGTTAATTAAATCGAAAGCTCAATTTTATACATATGGAGATAAGTCTGGTAAATTACTAGCTAACCAATTGAAAATTGTTTCGGATAAGCGACAAATTACTAAGATTCGTAAACAAGATGGTACTCTGACGATTGATCATAAAGAGATAAATAAAGCCTTTCAAGATTTTTATAATTCTTTATATCAATCAGAATGTACTAAAGACTCTTCTATAATGAGTGAATTTTTAAGGAAATTGAATATTCCAAAAGTAACTGTTGAGGATAGTGTATTTTTGGACACACCTATTACGGAGTCTGAAATAGAAAAGGCTAATTTCTTAATGAACTCGGGTAAAGCTTCGGGCCCAGATGGTTTTTCTGCAGAATTTTTTAAATCCTTTTCTTCTATACTTTCTCCTTGGCTGTGTAAAATTTTTAAAGATGCATTAAGTATAGGTAAACTACCACAATCTTTTTATGAAGCTTCTATTTCCTTAATTCTTAAAAAAGATAAAGACCCCACTGAATGTGCATCTTATCGGCCTATATCTTTGTTGAATATGGATTTTAAGATTTTTAGTAAAATCTTGGCTATTAGATTAGAAAATATATTGCCTCGGATTATTTCTGAGGATCAGACTGGATTTATTAAAAATCGTTATTCATCTTTTAATTAGAAAATTAATTAATATTGCTTATACTTCTTCATCTAAAATCCCAGAATGTGTCATTTCCTTAGATGCTGAAAAAGCATTTGATAGAGTCGAATGGTCATATTTATTTAATACTTTGCAACATTTTAACTTTAGTTCAAAATTTATATCATGGATTAAATTAATATATCAGAAACCTTTAGCTTCGGTTTTCACTAATAATCAAAGATCCCCTTTTTTTCAGTTATTTCGGGGTACAAGGCAAGGTTGTCCTTTAAGCCCTTTATTATTTGACATTGCTTTGGAACCCTTGGCTATAGCTATTCGTGAATCACCCAATATTTTAGGTATTACCCGTGGGGAGACGATGTATAAGGTATCATTATATGCGGATGATTTGTTATTATATATATCTGATCCTGAAAGATCTATTCCTGCTATTTCTTTTTTGCTTGCTCAATTTAGTAACTTTTCTGGGTATAAATTGAATTTTAATAAGAGTGAACTTTTTCCATTAAATATGCACACTTCAATTTATAATCGGGTACCATATAGAATTGTCACAGACTATTTTACTTATTTAGGTATTAAAATTACTAAAAAAACATAAAGATTTATTTAAAACTAATTTTTTGCCTTTAATAGATCAAATTAAGCAACTTGCTAATAGGTGGTCTCCACTATCTTTGTCTTTGGTAGGTAGAATTAATGCCATTAAGATGATGATACTACCTAAATTTTTATATCTATTTCAAGCATTACCAATTTTTATTCCTAAATCTTTCTTTGATATAGTTGATTCTAAAATATCTTCGTATTTGTGGCAGAACAAAAATCCTAGGTTAGGTAAAAAATATTTACAGAAGCCTAAGAAGGAGGGCGGCTTGGCTCTACCAAATTTAAGATTTTACTATTGGGCAGTTAATATACGGTATTTGATATTTTGGATACAAGATTTGACTACAGTTGCTGGCCCACAATGGGTAAATTTGGAATGTAAATCTGTGCAAGATTTCTCATTGATTTCAATCTTAGGATCTTCACTTCCCTTTTCGTTATTTAAAATGAATAAACAGATAACTAATCCTATAGTCAAGTATACACTACGAATCTGGTTTCAATTTCGTAAATGTTTTGGTTTGAATAAGTTTATACTGTCAAGTCCTATAACATCTAATTACTTTTTTCTACCATCTTCCATAGATCAAGCCTTTTATTTATGGAAAACAAAAGGTATAACATGTTTTCGTGATCTGTTTTTGGATGATAACATTATGTCCTTCGAACAGTTATCTAATAAATATAATTTATCTAAAACCCATTTTTTTAGATATCTACAAGTTAGAAATTTTTTATATAATGAACTAAAGTCTTTTTCGAAAGAATGTCCATTGGACATTACAGAAAGAATTTTAGCTCTTAATCCTTGTCAAAAGGGCTTAGTTGCTATCATTTATAATATGATTATGAATCTACAACCAGATATATCTGAAAAAATTAAGAAGGAATGGCAGGAAGAACTGCATTGCCCTATATCTACTGAGCAATGGGAAAAATTTTTATTATTGGTAAACTCATCCTCTATCTGTGCTAAACATGCTCTAATACAATTTAAGGTTGTACATAGAGCTCACATGTCTAAAGATAAACTTGCTCGATTTTATTCGTATGTTAATCCAACCTGTGATAGATGTCATTCTGATATAGCTTCGTTGACTCATATGTTTTGGTCTTGTCCTTGTTTACAAAACTATTGGAAAGATATTTTTAATATTATTTCAAGAGTTTTAAATATTAATTTCCAACCACATCCTTTTACTGCAATTTTTGGCCTACCAATGATAGATAATAAGTGTTTATCCGCTTCATCACAACGAATGATTGCATTTATTACACTAATGGCTAGAAGATCCATTTTACTGAATTGGAAAGAAACTAATCTTCCAACTGTATTTCAGTGGTTTTCCCAAACTATTTCCTGTTTAAGTTTAGAAAAAATTAGAAGTGTGGTTTTTGATTCTTCAGTTAAATTTGAGGAAACTTGGAGACCATTTATTCAGCATTTTCATATGAATTAAACGGTCTGATCCTGAACCTTATTGTCACTATCCTGAATTGTGTGGATGGAGGTTGGGAGTCATAGGCACTTTTTTATTTAGTTGTTGTTGTTTTCTTTTGGGGTTTTTTTTTCTCTTAAATCATTTATATTATAATATGAGTTTGAGAGATTCTATGTATGGATCATTATATATTTGAATGTCAATCAATCTATTATGTACTCTCAAATGTCTTGTAATAATATTTTTCTTCTGTTTTTTTAAAAAATTAATAAAAAGATTTGAAAAGAAAAGAAAGATGATGAGAGGCATTGATTGTGTGGATAGTCAGAGGCTTTTTCCCAGGGCTGAAATAGTTGGCACAAGAGGACACAGGTTTAAGGTGCTGGGGAGTAGGTAGAGAGGAGATGTCAGGGATAAGTTTTTTTTGCTAAGAGTGGAGAGTGCATGAAATGGACAGCCATCAACGGTGGTGGAGGTGGATACAATAGGGTCTTTTAAGAGACTTTTGGATAGGCACATGGAGCTTAGAAAAATAGAGCGCTATAAGGTAAGCCTAGTATTTTCTAATGTAGGGATATGTTCGGCACAACTTTGTGGGCCAAAGGGCCTGTACTGTGCTGTGGGTTTTCTATTTTTCTATGACTCACTGGTCTAATATTCTCTGGGTTATCCCTACATTTTCCGCCCTCTAAACATTTGGTATTAATCCTATGGCCAGTGAGAGCGCAAAGATAATTGCCAAAGGCAAAATGATCTCTTCCCTCGCTTCGCATAGTAACACAGGATGTATCCTATCCTGCGCCAGGAAGTTATCCCATTGTTATTCATAAGTTCCAGCACCCTCTTTCTTAACATTGATATGTTCAAGCATTCTGGCCTGATTTCCATTGTTCTCACAAACATCAAGGTGCCACTCAATGGTGAACATTGAAGTGGTTTTTGTTAATGGCCTCCCCTATCTTGTCCAATTCCAGACTCATTTGTTCTTCTATTCCCATTTGTTCCTATACTAACTTGAGTCATCCTCCTGTTTTTCATATACTTGTAAAATGACCTGGGGTTTTCCTGAATCCCAAACACCAATAGCATAGGGAGAATATCGATGCAGAATGTGGTAAGCAGATCCAGGAAGGATCTTCAAATATAATCATGTGGGTAGAACTTTGACATAAGAAAGAGGTGATCATTTTGCTGGGGTTATACTACAGGTTGCCCAGCAGTTAATAGAAGATGGTGTAGCATTTATGTAGACAAATTAGAGTAAAATGATTATTATAGTAAGCGACACTATTAGCTCGCCAGTATCAACTGGAATTGCTGTAGTGCAGAGTTTGGAAGGGATGGAATGTGTAAAATGCATCAGAACAGTTTTTTTGATGATAGTCATGTTAAGAGTTAGTTTAAAAAACAGCAGTTCGACTGAAGACATAAAAATTCAATTTAAAGCAGTGGAACAACTTTACCTGTGCAGAAAAAAATGGGTACCTGAAATACTGAGTGTCAAACTGTGTTTGGTCTCTCCTATGCAGAACCTCCACTGTGAGCACCAAGTGCACTACAGGTTCTTCCTGGGTTACAAAGCCCAAGTTATGACATCCCATGACATAATTTGACATATGAACATTGGAGAAACCAAAGCAGATTAGGTGATCACAATGGTGACCTTTAGTGGCCTGCCACTTGATCTATGGTATTTGTGTATTTGATCTCTTACACTGCTCGAAGGATGTACATTACAAGCAGCACCTCATAATCTTATGAGGATACATTGCATACCTTGGGGCAGTAGTGAATTTAATACTACAATTCTTTGAAAATGAGTTCCAAAAGACTTGCGATTTAAAAATCAATCTGCATCTTGGTATCCTTTCTAAGTCAGTGATCTCTAGATTCTCCACAGAAGGAGCACATTGGTTCATAACCACATGGTACTTTTACTGTTCATCATTAAATGCAGCAGCTTTATTTTTCAAAATAATTTTAATGTTCATTTCAATAAATTATTCCTTAGCAACGGCGTCGAGATTTAAACATGTCACTGGATCATACTAACTTTCTCTCAGTCAAATAACCATTTGTTACCACATATGACGATATTCACTGATTTTCCATCATGAGACAGATATCATTATTTTGCAACATTTAACACATTAGTCATCTTAAGATATGGAGTAGGAGAAATTAAGTTGGAGTCAATAAAGGACAGGAAAGGAACTTTGAACATTAGAAACATGAGAAAGTCTGCAGGTGCTGGAAATCCAAAGCAATAAACAGAAAATGCTGGAGGAACTCAACATTTCAGGCAGCATCTATGGAAAAGAGTAAACAATTGATGTTTTGGGCCTTTTTCAGGACAAAGAAAGAAGGGGAAAGATGTCTGAATCAAAACGTGAAGAGGAATTAATTGATGTTCCAGGCCTAGACTCTTTATCAAGATAGCAAAGGAAGGGAGTAGAAGCTTGAAGCTTATTAGCTTCTCCTTTCCAGTCCTGATGAAAAATCTAGGGCCAAAATTCCATTTATCCCCCTCAGTAGATGCTGGCTAACTTGCTGCGTTCGTCAAGGATTTTGTATGTGCTACTTAAGATTTCCAGCACCTGCAGAATCATTGGTGTTTATCTATGAAAGAAACAGAGGTAAAGTTAAATTAGGCAGATGATTTTCCAAAATGAAATTAAAGATGAAACACCCGTATTCTTCAGCGAGGTTATCACAAAGCTTCCTACTGACCAAAAATGAGTGACATTTTTTTGTGGAAGAAAATCTAATACCATATACTACCGCTACTGAAAGTATCATCCCTCTGTTTTAGGTGGGCAAAAGCAACTCCTCTCAGTTAACCCACATCACTATTGAAGTTACAACCAACAGAATACAAAAAAGACTGATGCCTGTATTCACACTTAAAATAGAATTGATTGTTTTATCCTCATGCTTTGAAAGACACATTTTCCACATGATTAAGCTGGAATTCACTCACCTATCATCAATTTCCACTCTTTTCATGCTATGCAGGTGCAGCACAGCTAATATAATTGCCACCAGGAATATGACTGCACAACACACTCCAACACTGATGTAGAATACACGAGTGGAGGTGGTGGGAGCAATGTGAACCGCATGAACTGTAGAATAATAAGCACATGGACAACAATTAAAAAATCTAGCTACTCTCATTGTATCAAAAGAAGTATAAATAGTTATGCAGAAGACAAATAATGCCTGAAGACCAACTAGATTATTTGGGGAAACTACAGAAGTGGACTGGAAACGTTCAATTATGCACTTTATATAATCCATGAGGAAAAACTTAATTAAGGATCCTCAAAGGAGTAATCTTAAAGCTCAGAATTGAAAGCAAATTAATCATTTTCTGAGGGTATTACAGGGTGGTAGCGTAGCAAAAAAAATGTATTCTAATTGGAAAGAAGTTACATGAATTGACCTACCATGGACTTGAGTCTATGGATAAATGTTCTGTTTATAGAACACGGAACAGTACAGGCCCTTCAGCCCATGATGCTGTGCTGACCTTTATATCGAACTAACTCAGTGGTTCCCAAACTGGGGTTCACTGATTCCCCCAATTAATGGTAGGGGACCGTGGCAGAACAGGTTGGGAACCCTTGATCTAACACTTCTTCCTTCTACCAGAGCCCTACATTTTTCCTTCACCCATGTGCCTTTCTAAGAGCATCTTAAATGTCCCTAATTATCTGGCTTTACTACCACCCCTGGCAGCGCATTCCATGAACCTACCACTTCTTGTGTAAAAAACCTATATTGGACATTCCCCCCCCGCCCCATCTGTACTTTACTAGAATCATTTTAAAATTATGCACCTCCTATTAGCTATTCCACCCTGGGAAAAGGTCTCTGGCTGTCCACTCCATTGTGCCTCTTATCATCTTTTACACCTTTATCAAGTCACCTCAGGTGAGGTAACACTTCAACTGCAAATCTGTTGGGATTGTCCTTTGTATCTGGTGCTCATGATGTGGTTTCCTCTACATTGGTGAAACCCAACATTAATCGGGGGCTACTTTGTTGAGGACCTTTGCTTCAATGGCATAAAGCAGAATTTCTCAGGAGTCGAGCATTTTAATTTGTGTTTCTATTCCCTTTCCAACATGTCAGTCCATGGCCTCCTCTTTTGTCATAATGACGCCACTCTCAGGGTGGAGGAGCAACACCTCATGTTCCCTCTAGGTAGCTTCCAAACTGATGATGAACATTGATTTCTCCTTCAAGTAAACTTTCCCATCCCCTTCCTTTTTCTTCTGTTCTCCACTCTGGCCTCTTATCTCTTCTGCTCACCTGCCTATCACGTGCCCCGGTGCCCCCTTTCTACCCATTCTCCTATAGTTCACGCTCCTCTCTGATTAGATTCCTTCTCTAGCTATTTACCTTTTCCACCCACCTGGCTTCACCTATTCACCTTCCAGCTTGTCCCCTTTCCACTCAACTCACCTTTTTAATCTGAAATCTTCCTATCCAGTTCTCAACTCAATTGTTTACTCATTTTCATAGATGCTGCCTGACCTGCAGGGTTCCTCCAGCATTTTGTGTGTTCCTCTCATCCTCCTTTGCTCCAAAGAGAAAGCCCCTTAGCTCACTCAAAATGCCCTCATTAGGCATGTTCTCTAATCTCAGAGCATCTACAGAGCACTTTCTAAAGCTTTCATATCCTTCCTATAAATGAACACACGAATCCAAGTGTGGTGTAATCAGAGTTTTATAGAATCACAGAGAGGTATGTATAGCACTTAAACAGGCCCACTGGCCATCTAATCCATGACAAAACCATTTAAACTGCCTTCTATCAACATGCAGCAGGACCACAGCCCTCCATATCTGACTATCCATGTACCTATCTAAATTCCTCTTCAACATTGAAATCGAGCTCAAATGCACCACTTGTGCAGGCAGCTCATTCGACACATTCACAACCCTCTGCGTGAGGAAGTTTTCCCTCATGTTCTCCTTGAACTTCTCCCCTTTCACTCTGGTTGTAGTCACACCAAACCTCAGTGGAAAAAGCCTGCTTGTATTTACTCTATCTATACCCCTTATAATTTTGTATACCTCTTTCAAATCTCCTCTCAATCTTCTATGTTCTAGGAAAGAAGTCCTAACCTATTCAATCTTATAATTCCGTAATGGGAAATCAAGTATCACACACTCTCTTGTTGGGACTTCTACTTACTGATGAAGGAAACTTACCTGAAAACATTTAACAAAATCTATCCCATCTAGCCCTTTTACAGTCTGGGAGCCGCAGTCAATATGTGGAAAGTTAAAATCACCTACTATAACGACCTTATGTTTCTTACAACACACAAAATGCTGGTGGAATGCAGGAGTCCTGACAAAGGGTCTCGGCCCGAAACATCGACAGCGCTTCTCCCTATAGATGCTGCCTGGCCTGCTGCATTCCACCAGCATTTTGTGTGTGTTGCTTGAATTTCTAGCATCTGCCGATTTCCTCGTGTTTGCCTTATGTTTCTTACTTCAGTGTGCAATCTCTTTATAAATTTGTTCCTCTAAATCCCTAGGACTGTAATATAGCCCCATTAATTTGGTCATATAACATATAACCATATAACAATCACAGCACGGAAACAGGCCATCTCGGCCCTCCTAGTCCGTGCCGAACTCTTAATCTCACCTAGTCCCACCTACCCGCACTCAGCCCATAACCCTCCACTCCTTTCTTGTCCATATACCTATCCAATTTTACCTTAAATGACACAACTGAACTGGCCTCTACTACTTCTACAGGAAGCTCATTCCACACAGCTATCACTCTCTGAGTAAAGAAATACCCCCTTGTGTTTCCCTTAAACTTTTGCCCCCTAACTCTCAAATCATGTCCTCTCGTTTGAATCTCCCCTACTCTCAATGGAAACAGCCTATTCACGTCAACTCTATCTATCCCTCTCAACATTTTAAATACCTCGATCAAATCCCCCCTCAACCTTCTACGCTCCAATGAATAGAGACCTAACTTGTTCAACCTTTCTCTGTAACTTAAGTGCTGAAACCCAGGTAACATCCTAGTAAATCGTCTCTGCACTCTCTCTAATTTATTGATATCTTTCCTATAATTTGGTGACCAGAACTGTACACAATATTCCAAATTTGGCCTTACCAATGCCTTGTACAATTTTAACATTACATCCCAACTTCTGTACTCAATGCTCTGATTTATAAAGGCCAGCGTTCCAAAAGCCTTCTTCACCACCCTATCTACATGAGACTCCACCTTCAGGGAACTATGCACGTGTTATTCCTAGATCTCTCTGTTCCACTGCATTCCTCAATGCCCTACCATTTACCCTGTATGTTCTATTTGGATTATTCCTGCCAAAATGTAGAACCTCACACTTCTCAGCATTAAAGTCCATCTGCCAACATTCAGCCCATTCTTCTAACCGGCATAAATCTCCCTGCAAGCTTTGAAAACCCACCTCATTATCCACAACACCTCCTACCTTAGTATCATCGGCATACTTACTAATCCAATTTACCACCCCATCATCCAGATCATTTATGTATATTACAAACAACATTGGGCCCAAAACAGATCCCTGAGGCACCCCGTTAGTCACCGGCCTCCATCCCGATAAACAATTATCCACCACTACTCTCTGGCATCTCCCATCTAGCCACTGTTGAATCCATTTTATTACTCCAGCATTAATACCTAACGACTGAACCTTCTTAACTAACCTTCCATGTGGAACTTTGTCAAAGGCCTTGCTGAAGTCCATATAGACTACATCCACTGCCTTACCCTCGTCAACATTCCTCGTAACTTCTTAAAAAAATTCAATAAGGTTTGTCAAACATGACCTTCCACGCACAAATCCATGCTGGCTACTCCTAATCAGATCCTGTCTATCCAGATAATTATAAATACTATCTCTAAGAATACTTTCCATTAATTTACCCACCACTGATGTCAAACTGACAGGTCTATAATTGCTAGGCTTACTTCTAGAACCCTTTTTAAACAATGGAACCACATGAGCAATACGCCAATCCTACGGCACAATCCCCATTTCTAATGACATCTGAAAGATCTCTGTCCGAGCTCCTGCTATCTCTACACAAACTTCCCTCAAGGTCCTGGGGAATATCCTGTCAGGACCCGGAGATTTATCCACTTTTAAATTTCTTAAAAGCGCCAGTACTTCCACCTCTTTAATTGTCATAGGTTCCATAACTTCCTTACTTGTTTCCCACACCTTACACAATTCAATATCCTTCTCCTTAGTGAATACCGAAGAGAAGAAATTGTTCAAAATCTCTCCCATCTCCCTCGGCTCCACACATAGCTGACCACCCTGATTCTCTAAGGGACCAATTTTATCCCTCACTATCCTCTTGCTTTTAATATAACTGTAGAAACCTTTCTTATTTCTCAGTTTCACCCATAACACCTCACTAGTTGATTTCTCCAGTTTGTCCTGATGGAGTACTGCAGTAACATTTTCCCTGACAAGTAACGCCACCCTTCCTCCTTTAATCCTGGAATATTGAGCTGCCAGTCCTGCCCCTCCTGCAACCAAGACTCACTAATGGCTACAACGTCATAATTCCAGGCGTTAATCCATTTCCTGCGCTCATCCGCCTTTCCCTGTACTTCTTGCATTGAAATATATGCAGCTCAGGAGACTAGTCGCATCATGCTTAACCTTATGATTCCTGATTCTGCCTGACGTCTTACCAACATCTGCCTCCACAACTGTTCTGGCATTCTGATTCCCATCCCCTTGCAACTCTCGTTTACACCCGACTGTGCAGCAGTAACAAACCTTCTCACTAGGATATTAGTCCCCCCTCCAGTTCACGTGCAAACCATCCCTTCTGTACAGTTTCCATGTTCTCTGGAAGAGACCCCAATAATCCAAAAATCTTATGCCCTCCCTCCTATACCAAATCCTTAGCCACGTGTTAAACTGCTTAATCTTCCGCGTTCTGGCCTCACTAGCAAACAGCATGGGTAGCAATCCAGAGATCTCAGCCTTAGAGGTCCTACCCTTTAACTGAACACTTAATTCCCTGTACTCCTTATGCAGAAACACATCACTTGCCCTACCTCATGTCATTGGTATTTACATGAACCACTGGCTGTTCACCTTCCCACTTTAGAATGCTGAAGACTCGATCCGAGATGTTCCAAGACACTGGCACCTGGGAGGCAATATACCATCCGGGAATCTTATTCTCGCCCACAAAATCTCCTGTCTGTTCCCCTAACGAATGAATCCCCTATCACCACAGCACGCCTCTTCTTCCCCCCTTCCCTTCTGAGTCACAGAGGCAGACTCAGTGCCAGAAAACAGACCACTATGACATTCCTCCGTTGGGTCATTTCCCCTCCCCCACAACAGCATCCGTCTGTTGCTGTGGGGGATGGCCAGAAGGGTTCTCTGAACAGGCTCCTTAACCCCTTTTCCCTTCCTGACAATCACCCAGTTTCCTGTGTCCTGCACTTTGGTGTAACTACCTCTCTATACGTCTTATCTATCACCCCTTCAGCCTCCTGAAAAAGTAGACGTTCATCCAGTTCCAGATCCAACTCTTTATCACAGATTGTTAGAAGCTCTAGCTGGAAGCACTTCTTGCAGTTGTAGTTGGGACACTGGAGGCTTCCCTGCCTTTCCACATCCCGCAAGGGGAGCATTCAACTACCCTGCCTGGCATCGTTACTGCCCTAATTAAGCAGATGTAAAGAAGGGAACGGCAAATAACTTTAACTAGAGCTTTTCTTTATCTGTCTTCGCTGAAACCTCAAAGAGCTAAAGCATCATCACTCTAACTCTGACTCCTCAAACTAAGGCCACTGCGCTTGCCCCCATCTTCCTTTAATTTGTTCTTGCTAATCAATCCCAAACACTGATTGGTCACCAGTCAGAGCTTCAATAAGCTGCCCTGATCTGTCGCTGCCTTTTTCTACTCAAGCAGTGGACCTGAGAGAAATCCTCTCCTTGCAAACTTCTGATGTCTGGAATGGTCATTGGTCAGTCACCGTGAAGGCTTCATTAACAAGGTTAATGACAGTATTCTTAGCAATGTGAAGAAACATATAGATCTTGGGATCCAAGTCCATAGATCCCTGAAAGCTGCTGTGTAGGGTGATTGGATTGTTAGGGATCTCATGCCTTCTGAGTTTCTGAATGAGTCTGCCAGGGGAACTTTGTCGAATTTCTTACTAAAATCCATCTACACCACATCCACCACTGCTTCAATTTCTTTTGTCATTTCCTCAATGAATTCAATCAGACTCATGAGGCAGTCTCACAAAGCCATGTCAAGTATCCCGATGTTTCACCAATTGCTTGTAAATCCAGTCTTTAAGCATCCTCTCCAATAGTTTGTCCATCACTGATGTAAGTCATTGGTCTACAATTCCCAAAGTTGAAAATTCTAAATTCAAAGTAATTTTATTATCAAAATAAATATGTCACCATATACAACCATGAGATTCTTTTGAGCAGGCGTGCCGTAATTTTCCAAATGTTCATAAATGCTATCCTTAAGAAACTTCTCCAGTAACTTACTGTGTGAGACTCATTGTTCTATAGTTTCCATGAATATCCCTACTTACCTTCTTGAATAATGGAACAACATTAGCTACTCGCCAGTATTACCTTGCTCGTGGCTAGAGAGGAAATGAAAATATTGGTCAGGTTCCAGCAATGCCCCTTTTCATAACCTGGGGGTATATTTCATCAAGCCCTGGAGACTTATCTACCTTACTGCTCTTTAGGACAGTGGTCCCCAACCACCGGGCTGCAGACTGGTACTGGGCTACTGGTACATGTGCTACCAGGCCACGAGGAAATGATATGATTTGGAGATATGAAACGATACGAGTCAGCTGCACCTTTCCTCATTCCCTATCGTACCCACTGTTGAACTTGAACGCACACGAGGTTATTACGCACGCAAGGTCATTAACGTACAACTACTCAATGAGTAAAAAACAAACATTGCTTGAGAGTTTCTTCGGAAGAGGTGGTAGGGGACATAAAAGACCTAACAATGATAACGTAGAGACAGCTGAAGCTGAGACTGGAAAAAAAAAGAAAACTTCCTTCAACTGAAAATATGACCAGTTGTACATAAAATACGGCTTTAATGTGACCGGTGACTCACACGCACCAAGCCCCCTGTGTGTGATATGTGAAGACAAGCTGTCTAATGAAGCAATGAAGCCCTCAAAACTGCTTTTGAGTAGAAGAAACATGAGCAAGCGGGGCAGAAGCAAGTGCTGTGAGCCACCACTTCTACAAATGCTGCTGCTCTGAGAGCGTCGAACTTAGTGGCTAGCCGTATTGCTAAGGCTAAGAAGCCTTACACTGTTGGTGAAGAATTGATTCTGCCTACTGCCAAGGACACGTGCCATGAACTGCTGGAAGAAGCTGCAGCTAACAAGATGGCACAGGTTTCTCTTTCAGCTACCACAGTTTCAAGGAGAATCGATGACATAGTGGAGGACATCGAAGCACAGCTGTTGGAACAGCTTAACAAGTCACCATGGCATGCTATCCAGGTCGACAAATCTACCAATGTCGACAACAAGGCAATACTGCTGGTTTATGTGCGATATATATTTCAAGATGATGTGCACAAGGATATGTTGTGTGTACTGCCGCTGCCAACTAACACAACTGGGGCAGAACTATTCAAATCTTTGAATGATTGCATGTCAGGCAAACTGGACTGGTCATTCTGTGTTGGAATATGCACAGACAGGGCTGCAGCTATGACTGGACAGCTGTCTGGTTTCACTATCTGAGTCAAAGAGGTTGCTCCTGAATGCCAGTCTACACACTGTGCCATACACAGGGAAATGCTGGCTAGCCGAAAAATATCACCTGATCTTAACAGCACATTTGAGTGGCGTTGTTGGAGTTATAAATCACATCAAAGCAAAAGCCATTAACTCACATCTGTTTGAGCAGCTTTGTGAAGAAATGGATGCAGAGCACAAACACCTTTTCTTACACACTGAAGTCAGGAGGCTATCAAGGGGGAGAGCCCTGGCCAGGGTTTTTGAGTTAAGAGAGCAGCTACAGAGATTTCTTTCAGGAAAAAAGTCACCACTGGCAGCACACTTCAGTGACGAGGAGTGGATAGCAAAACTTGCTTATCTGTGTGACATCTTCAACCTGCTCAATTTGTCACTTCAGGAGAGAATGACAACTGTCTTCAAGTTGGCAGATAAAGTGTCTGCTTTCAAAGCCAAACTGGAACTGTGGGTATGGCGAGTGGACAGAGGCATATTTGACATGTTCCCAACCTTAGCTGGGATTTTAGGAGAGACTAAGGCTGCACCATCCTTCTCACAGCTGGTGCGCGATCACCTATCTTCATTGTCGACAGAATTCGAGCATTACTTCCCAACTGCAAATGACCCAAGTCATGCAAAGGAATGGGTCCGTGACCCATTTGTGAATGTCCCCAGTGAATCAACCATGTCAGCACAGAAAGAAGATCAACTCCTCAAGCTTGCAAATGACAGTGGGCTGAAAAGTATGTTCGACATAACATCTCTGCCGGCATTCTGGATCAAAGTCAAGGCTGAATATCCTGAGATAGCCACGAAAGCACTGTTGTTTCCATTTCCAACATCATATCTCTGCGAAGCGGGGTTTTCTGCAATGAATGCAACGAAAACTAAATTGCAGAATAGACTGGACATAAGGAACCCCCTTTGAGTATTGCTGTCTCCCATCACCCCTCAATGGGACCACCTTGTTGCAGGGAAACAAGCCCAGGGATCCCACTGATTCAGCGATATTGGTGTGTTGCAATGATTTTATATGTTCATACAAGGAAAATATGCGCTGTGTGTTTAATATCCAAACATTACGACTTATAGTTGACTTATCACCTATATTCTGGTCATGATTAACAACACCTGCTCCCCCCGTCAGCTGGTCCGCAAGAATACTGTCAATATTAAACCAGTCCGCGGTGCAAAAAAGGTTGGTGACTCCTGCTTTAGGAGACCCAACACTACCTCCTTATCTTGAAATGCCCAGCATATTATCACACTCCACAGTGATCTCCATATCCTACATTCCTTCCCCTTGGTAAATAGTGATCATACAGCAATAAAAGTGTGCAAAGCTATCGTACAAAAAGCTCACTCCATTAATAATTTTTGCTTATCAAGGATATAAAGGCATGTAGAGCTAAGAATTGGAAACACAGCAATTAATTTGCTGAACACTGCAACTTGACATACTTAACAGCCTTTTCATGCAAAACCTGTTTCGATAGTGATGTTATGATCACTAAAAGATATGGTTTTGTCCATTTAGGACTGAAATGTTCCTTGACTCACGAGGTTGTACATTTTGGAATTGCCAGTCCAAAGAGCAGTGACTGAGTGCACGGAGAGCTGAGATCTATGTAACTTTGCCATGAAAGAATTTCCTGTAGGAGACACTTACAGTATGGTGGAAGTTCCAGAATGCCAGGCAGCAGAAGTGTATAAAGTTGCCATTACTAGGGAAAAGGTTCTTTGGAAACTGAAAGATCTGAAAGTAGGTAAGTCACTTGGACCAGATGGTGTACACCCCAGGATTCTGAAAGATTGTGTAGGCATAAGTAATGATCTTTCAGAATCACTAGATTCTGGAATGGTTCCAGAAGACTGGAAAATTGCAAATGTCACTCCACTCTTCAACAAGGGAGAGAGACAGAAGAAAGGAAATTATAGGCCAATTAGTCTGACATTAGTGCTTGAGAAGATGTTGGGAGTCGAATGTTAAGGATGTAATTTCAGGATTCTTGGAGTACATAATAGGCCGGAAACAGCATGATTTCCACAAGGAAAAATCTTGTCTGCCGAATCTGCTGGAATTCTTTGAAGAAATAACAAGCAGGATAGATAAAGGAGAATCAGTGGATGTTATGTACTTGGATTTTCATAGGCCTTTAACAAAGTGCCATGCATGAGGCTGCTTAACAAGTTAAAAGCCCATAGTATTACAGGAAAGATACTAGCACAGATAAAGCCATGGCTGATCGGCAGGAGTAAAAGAGTGGGAATGAAGAGAGCCTTTTCTGGTTGGCTGCCAGTGACTAGTGTTGTACCACAGGAGTCTGTGTTGGAACCGCTTCTTTTTAGCAGTATATGTCAATGACTTGGATGATAGAACTGATGGCTTTGTTGCAATGTTTGTGGATGTTACAAAGATAGGTGAGGGGCAGGTAGTTTTGAGAAAGTAGAGAGGTTACAAAAGGACAGATAGATTATGAGAATGGGCAAACGTGGCAGTAGGAATAGTGTTGGGAAGTGTATGAGCATGCACTTTGATAGAAGAAAAAAGGGCAGACTATTTTCTAAATGGAGAGAAAACTCTAAAATCTGAGGCATAAAGGGAATTGGGAGTCCTTGTGCAGGATTCTCTAAAGGTTAATTTACAGGTTGAGTCAGTGGTAAGGAAGACAAAGGTGATGTTTGAAACCACTGTTGTGGCCTCACTTGGGAGTACTGTGAGCAGTTTTGGGTCCCTCATCTTAAAAAGGATATGCTGACACTGGAAGGGGTTCAAAGGAAGTTCTCAAAAATGATTTCAGGATTGAACAGCTTGACAAATGAAGAGCGTTTAATTGCTCTGGGCCTATATTCACTAAAATTGAGAAGAATGAGGTGTGATGTAATTGAAAACTATCGAATGGTGAATGGCTTCGATAGTGTGGGTGTAGAGAGAATGTTTCCTATGGTGGGGGAGTCCAGGCCTCAGAATAGAAGGACATTCTTTCAGAATGGAGATAAGGACCCATTTCTTTCGCCAGAGAGTGGTGAATCTGTGGAATTCATTGCCACAGGTGGCTGTGGAGGCCAAGTCTTTATGTACATTTAAGGCAAAGGTTGTTAGATTCTTAATTGGGCAGAGCATGAAGGATACAGGGAGAGGACATGAGATTGCAGTTGAGAGGAAAAATGGATCAACCATGATGAAATGGCAAACCTGGTTCGATGGGCCAAATGGCCTAATTCTGCCCCTATATCTTATGGTCTGATTTGGAAACTGTGTGGGGAAAGTGGACTCAAATTAGTGGATCAACTATATGTTTCTTCATACAACGGCAAAGCAAGCTCAAGGAGTCATATCATGAACTCCCAATACTAATTCTTAGGCATTTACTGTATTTAGTTGATCTAATTCCAAAGTGGAGAAACGTTCGGATAAAAACTGGACAGCTTCTGTTTAGAAATGTAAGCTCTATGAACCACTTTAAATTGTAGAAGAAAATGACGAGCACAAAATGATGATTTATTAACCCATTTAAGAATTTTATTCCATCTTTCATCAGAAATCTGACAATTTAGGTCATCCTCCCAAGCTTTTTTTATTTTATCTAAAAAGTCTTGTCTAGAATCAATCAACAAGTTATAGATACATTAAACCATTAGAACCATTAAACAAAAGGTTTTAAATTTAAAAGATTGCCCAGTAAATTTTTATCAGGACCTATAGGAAAAGTAGTTAATTGGAAACGTTAGGAAATCTCTAATTTGAAGGTGTCCAGTTTTTATCCGAACGTTTCTCCACTTTGTAATAAATGCAACTCTGCTGATGTCTCTTTAATTCATGTGTTTTGGTTTTGCCCTAAAATTGAAAAGTTTTGGCAGGAAGTATTCCATACCTTCTCACAACTTTTTAGGGTCCAATTTGACCCAAGTCCCCTTACTGCCTTGCTTGGTATTATTGCAAATGAAGATATAACTTTAAATACTCCTAGCCTACAGGTTTTAGTTTTTACCTCTGTTTTAGCAAGGAGAGCAACCTTGCTTAAACGGAAGGAGTCTACCCCTCCTACACATCTTCAATGGCTACGTGATATTATGTCTTATTTAAATTTAGAAAAGATCCGCTGCTCAGTCTTAAATTTGAAACAATCTTTTTATGATATCTGGGGACCTTTCCTAAATTACTTTTCCAATTTATAAAGTTTAACAGTGCACAGACTTTTATGTCGTTGATCTAATTCCTATTGTAACCATAGACAACAATAGACAATAGGTGCAGAAGTAGACCATTCGGCCCTTCGAGCCTGCACCGCCATTTTGAGATCATGGCTGATCATCTACTATCAATACCCGGTTCACCTATCCACCACACCAATTTTGTTGTTATTCATAAATTATGCCATTACATTCTAATCTAAATTGCAAATATATATGATACAGAGAGCCCAGTTCCGATCCTTAAGGCACACCACTAGTCACTGGCCATCAATTTGATAAACATCCCTTCATTGCCACCCTCTGATTCCTTCTATCAGCCAACTAGCTAGCCAATACTTAGGGCAGCCTCCAACCTGACGGCATGAACACTGATTTCCCTATATTCTGACAATTTCCCCCCTCCCTCTTTTCTCTTCTTCCATTTAACAATCTGGCTCACCTCTCATGTTTTCTCCACCCCTGCCTATTATCTCCCTGTTGTGTCCCACTTTTAAAAGCCTGATCGTTGGCAGCCACCCCTTTACTTGCTGACAGCATCTCCTAATTAACCTGTGTAAATTCATGTTTAATGCCATCAGAATTAGTCTTGTCCCGATTTAGGGCTTGTGCATCAGCCATATCTTATTTAAGTATTCTAACATCAATAGAATTATGATCACTGTCTCAAAGTGTGCCCCCACTGACACATCTGCCCAGACTCATTTCCCAAGAGGAGGTCAAGTGTGTAGGGCCATCTACACAACGCCATCGCCAAAAGCGATAAACTTGGCTACCCCTGTAAAATCAAAATTTACTAACTAGCCTGGGTGTTATCCTTGATTTAGATTTGAATTTTAAACCCCACATAAAGAAAGTGATCAGAGTAGCATTTCTACAGTTGAGAAATATTGTAAAGGTACATTCATTTCTGTCATGTTAAGATGCTGAAAAACCTTGACTGTATATTGAATAGACTAGATTACTGGCCTTCCAAGGCAGTCTAATGACAAACTTCAACTTATTCAGAATACCACTGCTAGACTTTAACCAGAACCAGGATGAGGGAATATATCACTCCCATACTAATTACTCTGCACTCACTTTGTGAATCGTTTAGAATTGATTTTAAAATCTTCTTACTTATTTTTAAAGTTCTTAATGCTCTGGGACTGGAGTACATCACAGAATCATTTTCATTTTATAATCCTGCTCAAGCTCTCTGGTCATCTTCTGCCAGTCTGTTAAGTTTAAACAATCACCCTCAAAAGATAATTAGCAGGTCAGCTTTTTTTGAACTATGCTCCTAAACGGTAAAATTCAGTCCCTAAAACTATGAGGTATGCAGCCTTAAGGCTGATTTATACTTTTGTGTAGGCTCTACGACGTAGCCTTCGCCATTGTGAGCATTTATACTTGTGCGTTGGTGTGTCTGTGTTGCTCTGCAATTCACCGCCAAAACGCTAGTTGGCGGTGGGGTTTCTATGCCACTGTGTTGAGTTTTTTTGTGTACTTCAAACAATGGTGACTGAAATTGAGCGTACCATGTTGGAGTTGGACTTAATAAATGTTGAACAAGAGTTACTTTTATTGAAATTACTGCCATGCAGAAAAGAGAGAAGACGTCAGAGGAAATGGTCCTCCGACGTCCAAACCAATGTCTGTAGAAATTTCTTTCCCTGAATTTGATGTCATTTGGCAGTCTTTATAGTCTGGCAACCAAGAGTCGTACAAATGTACATAGTTTCAGACTTCCTCAATTTGGTCCATTTTCCAATTCACGTTCTCTTCTTCTCTCTCAATTCAAAAATGGCGGAAAAGAAGCAACCGGAAATGCGATGCTACCAAGCAGACCAATCACAGTTGTTGCAGTCTGCGTCGCCGCGACGCGTAGTTACATTTTTGGAGACGTGTGCGTCAGGCTACAGCGTAGATTCAACGCAGAAGTATAAACTGGCCTTTAGTTGACACCCTTAAACACCAGCTCAAAACCTATTTATTTAATCTTGCTTTTTTAAGTAACACCTTCTTTTGTCTTTTATTTCCATTTATTTTTTTTTATTTTTTTCCTATTTGTACTTTTATCCCATTGTAAAGCACTGTGAACTACATCATCTGCATGAAAAATGCTCTATAGTTATTCATTGCTTGAGAATACTTCCTAATTCTGTGCCATCCAAACCCTACGCATGATGCCAGCCTATGACAATCAACAAAGAAGTTAAAAATACCTATATCACAACTCTATTATTCCTACAGTTGTCAGCAATTCAGCAATCTCCCTACATGTCTGCTTATTTAATTCCTACTGACAATTTTTATTTACTGTGGGGGGGGCAGGAACTAAGTGCAATCCCATTAAAATAATAACACCCTTCTTATTTCTAAGTTTCACCCATGTAGCCTCAATGGATACTCCCTGGAACTGTAAGTGCTGCTGCAATGTTCTTCCTAATCAAAAACTCCTTTCCTTTCTTACCTCCTTTCTTACCTTACTTCTACTTCACTTACAACATCTGTGCTCTGGAACACTTAGCAGCCAGATCTGCCTTTCTCACAACCGTAAAAACTGTGACATCACAATCACGTGGTCTATCCACCTGCTTTAGCCATCTTGTTTCTTGGCTTTTCATATTACACTTGCGTCTAAGGTGTTAGGGCTAGGTTTTAAGGTGAAGAAGAACAGGTTAGAAGGGATCCGAAGAAGACTTTTCCATGAGATGCAGTCTAAGATGGTGTGAATGGTCTGAATGTCAATTTAAATCACAAAAGCATAAGTTACAGACCAAGTGCCGACACATAGGATTAGTATAGATAGCCATTTGATGGGTTGAAGGACCTATTTCTGTGCAAGACCTTATAATTCATCAGGTCTTAGGGATTTACTCACTTCACTGCCTGCTGCAGCCTCTCATACACACTTCTTTTAGTATTAACATCCACATCCCATTCCCTGAAATCTGGAGTCAGAATGGCTTTTCCTGTGAAGGACTGAAATAGCAATTTGTGTGGAGTCAGAAAAACACTGAGGTCATAAATGAATACTTCTCATCTGTATTCATGAAAGAGAAAGTTTTGTCATCTATTTTACTGATCTGAATTACAATGTTCTACACATGGTTAATAAGTTTGCAGAGGACACCAAAATTGATGGCGTAGAAGGTAAAGAAGGTCATCTAAAATTGCAAGATGAACTGGGGAAGTAAGCAGATTATATTTAACTTGGACTAGTGTGAAGTTTTCCATTTTGCTAAACTAAACCAGAGCAAAACTTGCCCAACAAATGGTAGCATTTTGAAGAGTGTTGTATAACACAGATCTGGGGTCAGGTACACGGTTCACTGAAAGTAGCAACACAATTTGATATGGTGATAAAGCAGCAACTGGCAAGCTTGCTGACATCAATCAAGGCACTGAGTAAAGAGCTCAACCTCACATTGGTGAGACCACACTTCAAGTGTTATGTGCTGCTCTCATTGCATTGTTGCAGGAAGAATGTTATTAACCTGGAAAGACTGTAGAAAAGATTCATGAAGATGTTACCAGTACTGGAGGGGTTGAGTTAAATGAAATTGGATATCTTGGAACCACAGTTGATGTTCAGTCTCTTCCCCAGAGTATGGGAGTCTAAAGCTAGAGGTCATAGTCTAAGGTAAGAGGGGAAAGATTTAAAAAGAACCTGATGGACAACTTTTTGCAGACAGAAGGTTATGGGTATATGGAACAAACTGCTGGATGAAGTGTTTGAGGTATGCACAATCACAATGTTTAAAAGACATTTAGACATGTATACGGATAAAAAAAAAACTGGAAGCATAAATGTGACCACTTCAGACAGCTTGGGTGTTGTGGAGAAGTTGAGCCCATTTCCATGTGACTGACCCTGTTTGAAAGAGCTGCTCCTAATTTGCCTTTCCTAGGTTCTATCTTATGGTTTTGAAATCAGCATTTTGTAATTCAGTAATCTTAAATATCAGACCATTATTATCCCTTTCCATATTCATTGTCATTGTAATACTATTATTCTTAAAGAAGCAATGTGGAACAGTTTCTTCAAATTGCATTTAAGGGATTTACAGAGCAGGGTACGGGAAGACATCCTGTAATCGCAGGAAAATATGCACTAGTCATTCTGTTTCTCAGTATTTCATTTAATATAAGTAATTACTTACATGTAGGTCTGCCAGTTTTGCTATTGTTTCTACCAGGGTAAATAGATTTTTTTTCTTCCTGTTCAGGTCCTGCAAAGATTGAAGTAAAATGAATTTTAAGAAATAATATAAGTACTTGTGTCAATATATATATATTTTACTTAGACTCAGATATAAACAATGTTCTATTTGTTGCAATTCAGAGCTGCCTACACAATGTGAAAGCTTAAAATAAATAATAGGAGATATTTTGCAGAGATGCGCCTGCAATCTGTACCTGATCTGCAGCACAGCCTCTATTCAGCTAAGTACCAACTGCAAAATAATTACACTGCACTAACAGATCTCTCACTGAGCCTAATGTCCTCAGAGAGCAACATTTCAGGATGTAGAATACAGAATGGTACTCCACAGGAGCAAACCCTTTGACACACATTGTCTGCACTGAGCACAGTGTTAAATAAAACTACTTCCTTTCTGTCTGGACATGATCTATATCCATGTATCCAACAGTCTCATAAACACCACTTAACATATCTACTTTCACCTTTCCCACTCACCCCAGCAGCCTGCTTCAGGGATACCATCTTCCTACATCCTAAAGATATGCTTACTGGTTAATTGGCTACTGTATGGAGGTTGGTGGATGTTACAAGAGCAGGAGAGTAAGGATGAAAATCAAAAACATTACAGATGCTGAAAATCTGAAATTAAAACAGGAAAAGCGAATATATTCAGGCAATATCTGGGGAAAGAAAAACAGAGTTGACATTTCAGGTTGGCAGAACTGAGAGAGAGAAAACTTGTTTTAATTGCAGAATAAGGTTAATGAGCAGGATATAATTAACTGCGTCCCAATAAATCTGTTAGTACAACAATTATTCATTTATGTATGATATGGATGAAATAAATATGGTAAAAGGTCATGTATCCAATTATGATCATAACACAATAGACAACATTGCAGAAAATGGAAGCATTACGTCACAAGACTTGTGTGAATGAGAAAATTGAGGAACGGAAGCTACAGAAAGCTGCAGACACAGGCAAAGCCCTCCCTACCAGGGAATATACTTACATGGACCACAAGAAAGCAGCATCCACATCAAAGAGCCCACTAACCAAGCCGTGCCCTCTTAGAACTACCACTGGGCAGAAAGTGCAGAAGTCTTAGGTCTCTTAGATACTATAAGTGCAGACATAATACACAAGAGGTGAATTAGGCTATTCTGCCCAGAGTCAGCTCTACCATTCCACGATGGCTGATTTATTATCTCTTAATCACACTTTAGGCTGGCTGGTGGCGCAGTGACATCAGTGCCGGACTCCCGAACATAGGTTCCCGAGTTCGAACCCAGTTGGGCCACTCCCGGGCACACTTTCCATCCATGCCGGGTTGAGTGTCGAGCTCGCAACTCGGCCTCGAAAAGCAAACAACTGCACTCTGTGAAGGACATAGGGGACCACTCAGAGAATCTTTCCTCCAAGACAACCAGTAGAAAAAAAAGTGGTTGCTGAGGCTCTGGCAGAATATGGCACACACAAAAAAAAATCCCATTTCCTTGCCATCACCCCATAACCTTTGAGGCCCTACCTAATCAAGAACCTATCAATTTCTCCTTTAAATAGGCTCTGCTTTAAATTGCCATAGACGTCTATGGCAAGGAATTTCACAGATTCACAACCTCCTG
Source organism: Hemitrygon akajei (assembly GCF_048418815.1). Classification (NCBI taxonomy): domain Eukaryota; kingdom Metazoa; phylum Chordata; class Chondrichthyes; order Myliobatiformes; family Dasyatidae; genus Hemitrygon; species Hemitrygon akajei. The sequence continues at coordinate 105,342,539 of NC_133126.1, forward strand.
GCTAAAGAAATTCCTCCTCATCTCTATATTAGTCTGTGAGCCAGTAGGGTTGGTCAGTACCATCTAAGGGGAATAATGCTCATAGTGATTTTTGGCAAGGTATATATCTCTAGAGTTAGAAAATATGTGATAGCATTGCACCAGTGGTAGCTTTATGTGTGCTCTCATGCATTTTATAACACAACCCTAAAACAAGCATTTCTGAAAAGTGGCCAATATAAAGTACAACATATATATTCAACCTAGTGTTATTTTGTCATCAGTGATCCCTCAACATTGAAATTTGTCACAATGGTAGCTGAGTTCAAGCACTATTATTATTTTGTTATAAAATTCTACATTGAAAACTGTCATTGGTGGCACTCACAGTACAGTGCCCAATTTCAGTAGAGTGAATCATTTCATTTTTAGAAAAATATTTGTCTATTGGTTATTTTGGAAAATTCAATAAAAATCCTAGGATGCATATAATCACATGGATTTGTAGAGAACTTATTCAGGAATTCAATTAAGTCCTTGCTTGGTGGGAATTGATGACGTTCGATTTCACCTTTCTTGGCACAGAAAAGGTGATACCAGAGCTCATTGTCCTTGGTGGTGGATGCTTTTGGGGCATACAGGAGACATGTAAATGCCTCCAGTTTGTCCATCAGTTTTGGGGAGAGGTCCCATTCCTGACCCAACTCTAAGAATGTGTCCTGAGTTTCCCTGTTGCTGGTCAGAAGTTTTAGGGCACTTGTCTTTACTTTTACTTTATTATTTTAATGTCGCCAAACAATTGATACTATAGCATACAATCATCAGAGTGATAATTGATTCTGCTCTTCGTGCTCCCTGGAGTACAAATCAATAGTAAGTATAATAAAAATTTAAATTATAAATCATAAATAAAAAATAGAAAAGGGAAAGTAAGGTAGTGCAAAAAAAAACCAAGAGACAGGTCCGGATATTTGGAAGGTTTGGCCCAGATCCGGGTCAAGATCCGTTCAGCAGTCTATCAAAATTGGAAAGAAGCTGTTCCCAAATCTGGCTGTACGAGTCTTCAAGCTCCTCAACCTTCTCCCAGAGGGAAGAGGGACAAAAAGTGCGTTGGCTGGGTGGGTCGTGCCCTTGATTATCCTGGCAGCACTGCTCCGACAGTGTGCGGTGTAAAGTGAGTCCAAGGACGGAAGACTGGTTTGTGTAATGTGCTAGGCTGTGTTCATGATCTTCTGCAGCTTCTTCCAGTCTTGGACAGGACAACTTCCATACCAGGTTGTGATGCACCCTAGAAGAATGCTTTCTACAGTGCATCTATAAAAATTAGTGAGGGTTTTAGGGGACAGGCCAAATTTCTTCAGCTTTCTCAGAAAGTAAAGGCACTGGTGGGCCTTCTTGGCAGTGGATTCTGCTTGGTTAGACCAAGTCAGGTCATTTCTGATATTGACCCCAAGGAAATTGGTAGATGGGGTCGTGCGGTCCACTACTCCTTCTGAGGTCAACAACCAATTCCTTCGTCTTGCTGACGTTGAGGGATAGGTTATTGTCTTCGCACCATGCCACCAGGTTCTTTAAGTTCTTCTCTGTACTCAAACTCATCATTACCCGAGATACAGCCTACAATTGTGGTGTCATCAGCAAACTTATATATTGAGTTTGATGGAAACTTGGCTACACAATCATGGGTGTACAGTGAGTACAGCAGGGGGCTGAGTATACAGCCTTGTGGGGCACCGGTGCTCAGAATGATTGTAGAGGAGAGCTTGTCCCCTATTTTTACAGCCTGGGTCCTGTTTGTGAGGAAGTTGAAGATCCAGCTGCAGATCTGAGTGCTAAGACCCAGGTTCCAGAGCTTAGGAATCAGTTTATTTGGAATGATGGTATTAAAGGCAGAGCTGTAGTCAATGAAAAGGAGCCTTACATATGTGTCTTTATTCTCCAGCTGTTCCAAGGAGGAATGTAGTGCCAGAGAGATGGCATCTGCCCTTAACCCGTTGCTCCGGTAGGCGAACTGCAAAGCGTCAAGGTTGACCGGTAGACTATGGTTGATGTGTGCCATAACCAATCGCTCAAAGCACTTCATAGCAATTGATGTCAGAGCCACAGGTCGATAGTCATTCAGGCATGCCACCTTACTCTTCTTCGGCACCAGGATTATCGTTGCCTTCTTAAAACATGTGTGGATCTTAGACTGAAGCAGGGAGCAGTTGAAGATGTCAGCAAACACTCCAGCTAGCTCGCTTGCACAGGCCTGGAGAACCCGTCCCGGGACGCCATCTAGGCCCGTCGCCTTCCTTGGATTTATCTTCAGGAATCTACCTTCACAAATTCTGAATTCAGGAGTTTATGAATACAAGAATTTATCTTCACAAGTCTTGGATTTGTCTTCCCTTTGCCTGCAAAAGCACTTACAGTGTCACATCCTGTATATGTGTGCAACCTGATGACAGTCCTACAAAACTCCATGCCAACAGTGGCAGCAACCTTCCTGATGTCTACAAGCCTTGTACAGGTTCTAGTGTCACACTTCTTGAACAGTGGGGCCTCAATCATGTCACAACATGTTAAAGATGTGATAAAGACATCTGTGTCTTCTGAGCAGATCACTACAGTTGCATACAGAATCTTCTCCTGTAGCTTTGCTCTGTACTCCTCCGCCTTCCTCCATTTATGGACTATGAAGCTAATGAGATTATTTTTATTGCTGACTTTGGCAGTCCTCCACTGCCTCACCATCTGTGTGCCTGTGATACCTTGCAACTCATGACCAGTCTTTTCACCCCGTAGAGATCTTTCACTATTCTTGATATAGCTCTCCTTGTATGTGTCAAACACAACATCTGTTCTGCTACTCTGACTGCTTTCCCTCAAAGCCATACCCAGAATTGTTGTGGCAACATCTCTGAAAGTAACTTGATCACCTTTCATTCTTTGCACCAAGTTCATTCCAACCACTGTAGCAGTTTCCTGGGAGTTGCTCTTCTACTGCTACATTTTTCTACAAGGTTGTGGCTAAAGTAGCTTTATTTGTCTTTCTCAGCAATCCTTCTGGTGTGGACAGGGCCCAGGACAATGGTCCAAGGGGATGAGAAAGGATACCCTCCATACATAGACTGCACCCTTGTGCCATCACTATGATGCGTCCAAATAAAGACCTGCCTGCTTTCAAGATGACTGCCCTTCCATTTGATTTCACTTCTCTCTTCTTACATGTATCACTGAATGCTTTCAACTTATTGGTTTTCATTGGGTCATGGAATTTCTTTGCAGGTGGGTCTTCCTCTAGTCTCTCATCCTTGAAGGTTGCAAAGCATTGCTCACCAATCTCATATGCCTTCATCAGGTCGGAGGCAATATCCTTGGGGGCTGCCTTTGCCATAGAGATGCTAATAAGGTCCTGCTTCTCTGCAAATGGGTTGACCCATTCATGTATGAGGCTAACCACTGCTCAAACTGCTTCCTCGTCTTTCTGGATTCTTGGCTACTGTAGCTCCGCATGACAAAGCTCTGATTTGTTGCCTCGCACCATCTCCCTTAACTGTCCCAGGGATGCACTACAGTGCTCAGCTGTTATGTAGTAATGCTTGATAGCTCCAGAATTCAGCTGAACTGTGATGTGCCTCCAGGAGTCTATGTGTCTTTGTTCACTGTGGCTTCAATAGCCTGGTCCACAGGGATCTGCTCAAAGGGGCTGTTACTTGACAGCTGCACTGGGCTTTCTTGGGCTTTCCAATAGGTTTCAATGAGATTCCCACCCCCCCCCCCTCTTTTTTTAAACTCCAGCGAGTACATGCCCAGAACCATCTAATACTCCTCCTACATTAATTCATTCCCACAATCATTCTCGTGAACTTCCTCTGTCCAATGCCTGAGCATCTTTTAGAGTCATAGAAGAGTACAGCAGAGCAATCTAGCCCATGCCAAGCCATTTAAACAGACATTACCTCTAGTTATAGTTCCACCCAACCTCATTGGGGAAAAAAAAAGCTTACTTGCATTTACCCTATCTATACCAATTATAATTTTGTATACCTCTATCGAATCTCCTCTCAATCTACTACATTCCAAGGAATAAAGTCCCAGCTTATTCATTATTTCCTTATAACCCTGGTCCTCTAGTCCCAGCAACATCTTAGCAATTTTCTATATACTCCTTCAAACTTATTTACATCTTTCCTGTAAATAGCTGACTAAAACTGCACACAGAACTCCAAATTGGGCCTCATCAACATCTTATTGGGCCTCATCAATGTCTTATACAACTTGAACATAACATCCCATCTCCTGTACTCAATACATTGATTTATGAAGGCAAATGTGCCAAAAGCTTTCATTATGACTCTATCCACCTGTGACGCCACTTTCAATGAATTATGGACCTGCATTCCCAGATCCCTAAAGCTCTACCACACTCCTCAGTGCCATACCATTCACAATGTAAGAGCTACCCTGGTTGGTCCTACCAAAGAGAAACACTTCACACTTGTCTGCATTAAATCCCATCTGCAATTTTTCACCCCATTTTTCCAGATGGCCCAGAACCCGCTACAAGCTCTGATAGTTTTCCTCACTGTCCACTACACATCCAATCTTACAGTCATCTGCAAATTTGCTGATCCAGTTGCTACATTATCATCCAGATCATTGATACAGATGACAAACAACAGATCCAGCACTGATCCCCGCAGCACACCACTAGTCACAGGCTACACTACTAGTCACACCACTAGGGAGGCAACCATCTACTACCACTCTCTGGTAAAGGGCTGGAGAAGAAGGAATCAGATAGGAGAGGAAAGTGGACCATGGGAGTAAGGGACACCAGGAGAGGTGAGAGAGGCAATAGGCCAGAGTGGGGAATACAAGAGAAGCGGGTTGGAAAAAGTTACTAGAAGGAGAAGTTGATGTTTATGCCATCAGATTAGAGGCTATCTAGACAAAATATAAAATGAGGTTTGAGAAGGTTCTCGTTGTGGTAGAAGAAGAGGCTATGGACTGACATGTCAGAACAAGAATGGGAATAGAAGTTAAAACGGTTGGCCACCAGGAAATTACACATTTAGTGGATAGACCAGAGGTCCTTGACAAAGCAGTCCCCATTTATCTCAGGTTACACCAATGTAGAGGAAGCCATACTGTGAGCACCAGAAACAACAGATGATCCCAGTGTTGCTTCACCTGGAAGGACTGTTTGGGGCCCTGAATGGAGGTAAGTGGTGAATAGGCAGGTATAGCATTTCCATGACTTGCAGTATTCTCAGAATACTAGACCGGAATATTAGCCTTGGTTTTTGCATTCAGATCTTTACAAACAAGAGAAAATCTGCAGATGCTGGAAATCTGAGCAACACACACAAAATGCTGGAGGAACTCAGCAGGCCAGGCAGTATCTATGGAAAAAAGTACAGTCAACGTTTCAAGCCAAAACCCTTCAGCAGGACTGGAGAAAAAAAGCTGAGGAGATTTAAAAGGTTGGGGGAGGGAAAGGGAACCACAAGGTGATGGGTGAAATTTGGAGGGGGAAGGATGAAGTAAAGAGCTGGGAAGTGGATTGGTGAAAGAGACAAAAGGCCATAGAAGAAAGAAAAAGGAGGGACGGGTGGTGGGAGGCATTACCAGAAGTTTGAGAAATCGATGTTCTTGCCATCAGGTTGCAGGCTACTCAAACAGAATATAAGGCGTTGTTCCTCCAACCTAAGTGCGGACAGTGGAGGTGGCCATGGATGGACATATCAGAAGGGGAATGGGAAGTGAAATTAAAATGGGTGGCCACTGGGAAATCCCGCCGTTTCTGGCAGACAATGGAATTAATGGGAATGGGAAGTGGAATTAACACTCCGTCCTCCAGAAAGAGCAGGATCTCCCAGTTAATCAAACGATTTGCAACGCACTTCGACAGGGCTACGGAGTGGCACGTAACTACACCAGGTTACGACAGATCTCCTTCCCTAAGTATTAGTGAACTTCATTTTTTTTTAATAGAATTTGGTAGTTTCATGCTCACTATTATGACAATAGCTAAATAATAACAGCCATATACATTTAAGGTTTCTGACAGCATAATCAGATCCATACCATTAACTAAATTCTCTACAGTGCATGAGGAACACACTGAATTACAATATATACAGTAATTTCAAAATATTAACAATTTTTATTATAAAGTTATCTGGTGTCTGCAAACTGCTCCTGTCTTCGTAAGTCATTAAATATTTTTTCATGGAAAATGCAGAAAACTTCTTTGTTACACTTACTTTTGTAGCATATTTTCCTCCTTTTGAAGTTGAGAACTGTTATGTTCTTTGCAGAGTTAATAGTGACATTAAGCTGCATTTCCATGGTGACTTCTGAATCCAATTTTCCTGTGCATAAAAGATCCACTCTAAATACTGAAAGAGACAAGAGAAATTGTGAAACTTGCTATTGAAGTCAGCCTGCTAAGTATTACTGCAACATCACGTGTTTATAAATTCACAGTCCATTACTTTATTTTTACCCAGCTTTTGCAGTCACAAGAGCAAAGATGAATGCGAAAAGTTTTTACAACAGGCATTTAGGTTATCAAGGTTGTTGGGGCTAAAGTAGAAAAGGCCCCAAAATATTAGCGCCCTGAATCTTCAGTCTGAATGAATTCAGAGATCTTGTGTTGAATAGGTCTTAAAACCTGACGCATCTGCCAACACACTGTCTTTATCCCTCTATTACCTGCTTATTTGGGTGCCAGCCTAAATGCTTCTTAATCATTGCGATTGTATTTGCTTCCACCACCTCCCCTGGTAGTGCATTCCAGGAAACTGCTACTCTTTGCAGAAAAACATTTGCCTTGAAAATCTTCTTTAAACTTTCCTCTCTCACCTTCAACCTTAACCCTCGAGTATTTGACATTTCTACCATGGGAAGACAACTCTGGCTATCTACCCCAGCAATACCGCTGAAGTTTTATGTACTTCTATCAGGTCTCCCCTCAGCGTCCAGTGGTTCAGAGAAAACAATCCAAGGTTGGCCAACCTCTTCCTGTAGCTAACACCAGGAATCAGAATCATGTTTAATATCTCCAGCATGTGTCGTGAAATGTAATACATGGAAGTTGACAGAAAAAAGAAAACACTAAATTACAGTAAAAATAAATAAATAAATATATGAAATAGCTAAATTAAGTAATTATTGCAAAATATATGAAATAAAAAAGTAGTGAGGTAGTGTTCATGAGATCAACATCCATTCAGAAATCAGATGGCAGACGGGAAGAAGCTGTTCCTGAATCGCTGAGTGTGTGCCTTCAGGCTCTTGTACCTCCTTCCTGATGGTAGCAATAAGAGGGCGTGGTGGGAGTCCTAAATAATGGGTACGGCTTTTCTGAGGCACCACTCCTTGAAGCTGTCCAAGATACTTCGGAGGCTCGTACCTATGATGGAGCTGACCGATTTTACAACTCTCTGCAGCTTACTTCGATCCTGTGTAGTAGCTCCCCATACCAGATGGGGATCCAGCCAGTTTGAATGCTCTCCATGGCACATCAGTAGAAATCTGCCAGTGTTTTTGGTGGCATACCAAATCTCCTCAAACTTCTATTGAAATATAGCTGTTGTCTCCCTGCTTTACAGCTGCATCAAATGTTGGGTCCAGGTTAGGTCCTCAGAGGTATTGACACCCAGGAACTTGAAACTGATCACTCTCTCCACTTCTAATCCTTCTAGGAGGATTGGTGTGTGTTCCCTTGTCTTACACTTTCTGAAGTCTACAATCAGTTCTTTGGTCTTACTGACAACGAGTGCAAGGTTGTTGCTGTGATACCACTCAACTACCTGGCATATCTCACTCCTGTATGCCCTCTCGTCCCCATCTGAGATTCTGCCAACAATGAATGCATCATTAGCAAATTTTCAGATGGTATTTAGTCTGTGAGCCAGGACCCCAAATTTTGGACCACTGGTACCATCTGGGGGGAATAATTCTTATAGTGAGTTTTGGCAAGGTATACACCTCTAGTCTAGAAAATATGTGATAGTATTGTAGAGGTGGTAGCTTTCCATCACAACAATGGAGAGCTGTCCGCATTCTGGATAGCATACACGGAGAAATCTGCAGATGTTGGAAATTCAAACAACACACACAAAATGCTGGTGGAACACAGCAGGCCAGGCAGCATCTATAAGGAGAAGCACTGTCAACGTTTCGGGCCGAGACCCTTTGTCAGGACTAACTGAAAGGAAAGATAGTAAGAGATTTGAAAGTAGTGGGGGGAGGGGGAAATGCGAAATGATAAGAGAAGACCGGAGGGGGTGGGATGAAGCTAAGAGCTGGAAAGGTGATTGGCGAAAGTGATACAGAGCTGGAGAAGGGAAAGGATCATGGGACGGGAGGCCTTGGGAGAAAGAAAGGGGGAGGGGGGAGCACCAGAAGGAGATGGAGAACAGGCAAACTAAATATGTCAGGGATGGGGTAAGAAGGGGAGGAGGGGCATTAACGGAAGTTAGAGAAGTCAATGTTCATGTCATCAGGTTGGAGGCTACCCAGCCGGTATATAAGGTGTTGTTCCTCCAATCTGAGATTGGATTCATTTTGACAGTAGAGGAGGCAATGAATAGACATATCAGAATGGGAATGGGACGTGGAATAAAAATGTGTGGCCACTGGGAGATCCTGCTTTCTCTGGCGGACCGAGCGTAGCTGTTCAGCGAAACGGTCTCCCAGTCTGCGTCCGGTCTCACCAATATATAATAGGCCATACCGGGAGCACCAGATGCAGTATACCACACCAGCCGACTCACAGGTGAAGTGTTGCCTCACCTGGAAGGACTGTCTAGGGCCTTGAATGCTGGTGAGGGAGGAAGTGTAAGGGCAGGTGTAGCACTTGTTCTGCTTACAAGGGTAAGTGCCAGGAGGGAGATCGGCAGGAAGGGATGGGGGGGGGGGGGGGGGGAACGAGTGGACAAGGGAGTTGCGTAGGGAGCGATCCCTGCGGAAAGCAGAAAGGAGGGAAAGATGTGCTTGGTAGTGGGATTCCGTTGGAGGTGGCGGAAGTTACGGAGAATTATACGTTGGACTTGGAGGCTGGTGGGGTGGTAGGTGAGGACAAGGGGAACCCTATCCTGAGTGGGGTGGCGGGCAGATGGGGTGAGGGCAGATGTGCGGGAGATGGGAGAGATGCATTTGAGAGCACAGTTGATGGTGGAAGAAGGGAAGCCCCTTTGTTTAAAAAAGGAAGACATCTCCTTTGTCCTGGAATAAAAAGCCTCATCCTGAGAGCAGATGCGGCGGAGACGGAAGAATTATGAGAAGGGGATAGCATTTTTGCAAGAGACAGGGTCGGAAGAGGAATAGTCCAGGTAGTTGTGAGAGTCTGTAGGCTTATAGTAGATATCAGCAGATAAGCCGTCTCCAGAGATGGAAACAGAAAGATCAAGAAAGGGGAGGGAGGTGTTGGAAATGGACCAGGTAAATTTGAGGGCAGGGTGAAAGGGTGAAAGTTGGAGGCAAAGTTAATGAGGTCAACGAGCTCAGCATGTGTGCTGGAGGTAGCACCAATGTAGTCGTCGATGTAGCGAAGGAAAAGAGGGGTACGGATACCCGTATAGACTTGGAACATGGACTTTTCCACAAAGCCAACAAAAAGGCAGGCATAACTGGGACCCATAAGGGTGCCCATGGCTACACCCTTGGTTTGGAGGAAGTGGGAGGAGCCAAAGGAGAAATTATTGAGAGTAAGAACTGATTCCGCTAGACGGAGGAGAGTGGTGGTAGAGGGGAATTGGTTAGGTCTGGAATCCAAAAAGAAGCGAAGAGCTTCAAGACCGTCCGGGTGGGGGATGGAGGTATATAGGGGATGGAGGTCCATGGTGAAAATAAGGCGGTGGGGGCCAGGGCCAGGGAACTTAAAATCATTGAAAAAATTCAAAGCGTGAGAAGTGTCACGAACATAGGTGGGAAGAGATTGAACAAGGGGGGATAAGACAGTGTCAAGGTATGCAGAAATGGGGCAGGAGCAAGCCGAGACAATAGGTCTACCTAGACAGGCAGGTTTGTGGATCTTAGGTAGGAGGTAGAAACGGGAAGTGCGGGGTGTGGGAACTATGAGGTTGGTGGCAGTGGATGGGAGATCCCCAGAGCTGATAAGGTTGGTGATGGTATAGGAGACAATGGCCTGGTGCTCCTTAGTGGGGTCATGATCAAGGGGTAAATAAGAGGAGGTTTCAGAGAATTGTCGCTGTGCCTCGGCCAGGTAGAGGTCAGTACGCCAGACAACAACAGCTCCCCACTTATCAGCAGGTTTTATAGTGAGGTTGGGATTGGTGCGGAGAGAGCAAAGAGCAGAGCGTTCAGAAGGAGTTAGGTTGGAATTGGAACAGGGTGCAGTGAAGTCGAGACGGTTGATGTCCTGTCAGCAATTAGCAATAAAGAGATCCAGAGCAGGCAGATGGCCAGAGCAGGGTGTCCATGAAGAGGAGGAGGGTTGAAGACGGAAGAAGGGGTCATCGGTGGGGGTAGGAGAGTCCTTGTCAAAGAAGTAAGCTCGGAGACGGAGCCGGTGGAAAAAGAGTTCCGGGTCATGGCGTACGTGGAACTCGCTGAGGTGTGGGCGAAGGGGGACAAAGCTGAGGCCCTTACTGAGGACAGAGCGCTCTGCCTCAGAGAGTTGAAGGTCGGAGGGAATGGTAAAGTCCCGGCACGGATGAGAGATGGGATCAGAGGGGGGAGGGAGGCTGGTAGCATCAGTGGAGAGGGAAGGGTTGGGGTGAGAGGAAGATGGAGCCTCTGAGGGCCCAGGAGCTGACGATGGGATCTGAGGGAGAGGGGATTGCAGAGTGGTGGTGGGGGAAGGGGAGATGGGAGTCACAATTGCAGCATGTGAAGACCCAGCCTGGAGTTCACAAGGCTGGAGTTGCAGTTGGTGGTTGCGCAATCGCTTTAAAGCTGTCCATGGTCATTGGAACCCGCGTTGATGGTGCTGGAGTCCGGGTTTTCAATATGCCCTGGGTTGCCGCTGATGGTGCTGGAATCCGGGTTTTCAATATGCCCCGGTTTGCTGGGGCAGCCGAGATCGACGGCCGGTGCCAATCCATGGTCGTTGGAATATGTGGTGATAGTGCTTGAGTCCAGGTTTTTAATATGCCCTGGGTTGCTGGGGCAGCCGAGATCGACAGCCTACCCTGGGGGACGTGATACGAAGGCCATGCTCTGGGGTCTGCAGACTGAAGATCTTGCGATCCTTGCAGGACGTGATAAAGTGAAAGAAACGGCGATTGCACGCATGGATCCGACAGAGGATGAAATAACGGACAGGTCCATTGCAAATAGAGAAAGAGGTATCCCGGAGGCGTGGAAGTGATTGTGATAGGGACGCCAAGTACCTTCTCATGGCGGAGAGTGTTGCCCTCAGAGCTCGACGGGAGAAACAACGGGAGCCAGAGTCAATTAAATGTGAGTACCTGGGATCCTGAGAAGGTCCAAATTGAGAAGCTCGAAAACGGATCCTGAAGCCAACTGGAGTCAGTTGGCGGCGGAGACATGTTCCAAGGAATGATATATGGATGTAATAGCGGGTCTGGGTCAAAATATGATCGAAAAGTTGAAGGGCCGAAGGAATTATAGATGGGGAGCAGCGAGAGAGGATTTCACTGAACTCCCGTCGAAGAGAAGATTTAAACTTCTTCAGTGTAGGCATCACTGGTAGAGGCTTCGCAGTAGTGAATTTAAAGAGCAAACCCGAGGAAATCTGCAGATGCTGGAAATTCAAACAACACACACAAAATGCTGGTGGAACACAGCAGGCCAGGCAACATCTATAAGGAGAAGCACTGTTGACATTTCAGGCCGAGACCCTTCGTCAAGACTAACTAAAAGGAATAAGAGATTTGAAAGTAGTGGGGGGAGGGGGAAATGCGAAATGATAGGAGAAGACCAAAGCGGGTGGGATGAAGCTAAGAGCTGGAAAGGTGATTGGCGAAAGATCATGGGACGGGAGGCCTTGGGAGAAGGGGGGGGGGGGGGGAGGAGGAAAGCACCAGAGGGAGATGGAGAACAGGTGTTACGAAGGATGAACAACTCTGATGGGCAGAAGGGTACAGAGTTGCCCATGTTTCCCCCCCCCCCCCGGGAGAATCACAAACTGTTACTGTTACCACGCTGCTAATGAGAGAGAAAGAGAGAAAAAGGGGAAAACGTTCTGGGACTGGAACATTTGCTTCAGATAAGGGAGAGATAACACCAGGAGACACACTAGTGAGCACTGCTTAAGTGTTGGAACCCACGAGAAGGTGTGGGGCATCGGAGACCGAACGAAGGATCGGTCAATTTTAACTCAGTGTTTATAGCGAGGCCGGTGGGGGCTTGTGTGTGTGTCCACCCTTGCCTGGATGACAAGTCCACCATAGAAGAACGGTCTAGCTAAAGGACAAAGGGGTCATACCTGAATGGCCACAACAACACATCGACGGATCAAGAACGTAAAGGAAGGTTTGACTGACTGTAGCTGTCACTGCTTGCTCGCTCTCTCTCTCTCTCCCCCCTCCAATGGTTACAACAAAAGAACCAACAACTACCTCAGCCTACATGAACTGAACTGAACTTTATACTTTCCCATGATAATTCATTATCCCCCTAGACAACGATAGAGCTTGTTTATTATTGATTATTATTATACCCACACTTTTAGGTTTAGTATTGCTAACGCGTATTATCTGTATATTTGCATTGTTGATATTGATTGGTATATTTTACTAATAAACACTGTTTTGAAAATAGTACCAGACTCCAACGGATACTTCTATCTTTGCTGGTAAGACACCCAGTTACGGGGTACGTAACACAGGCAAACAACTAAATATGTCAGGGATGGGGTAAGAAGGGGAGGAGGGGCATTAACGGAAGTTAGAGAAGTCAATGTTCATACCATCAGGTTGCAGGCTACCCAGCCGGTATATAAGGTGTTGTTCCTCCAACCTGAGTTTGGATTCATTTTGACAGTAGAGGAGGCCATGGATAGACATATCAGAATGGGAATGGGACGTGGAATTAAAATGTGTGGCCACTGGGAGATCCTGCTTTCTCTGGCGGACAGAACGCAGGTGTTCAGCGAAACGGTCTCCCAGTCTGCGACGGGTCTCACCAATATATAGAAGGCCACACCGGGAGCACCGGACGCAGTATACCACACCAGCTGACTCACAGGTGAAGTGTCGCCTCACCTGGAAGGATAGCATACATTGACATGGTAGAGAATGTAGTACTTGGGCTCCTGCGCGCCTCTCGTGAGAAGGACTGGGAGTTGCACCTTTGTAACAATCCCTTTGGGCAGATCCCTGTGGACCAGGCTATTGAAGCCACAGTGAACAAAGACACACAGACTCCTGGAGATTCTGGAGGTATCAAGCATTACTACATAACAGCTGAGCATCCCTGGGACAGTTAAGGGAGATGGTGCAAGGCAACAAATCAGAGCTTTGTCATGCGGAGCTACAGTGGCCAAGAATCCAGAAAGACGAGGAAGCAGTTTGAGCAGTGGTTAGCCTCATACATGAATGTGTCAACCCATTTGCAGAGAAGCAGGACCTCGTTAGCATCTCTACGGCAAAGGTAGCCCCCAAGGACATTGTCTCCAACCTGATGAAAGTATACAAGATAGGTGAGCAATTCTATGCAACCTTCAAGGATGAGAGACTAGAGGAAGACCCACCAGCAAAGAAATTCCATGACCCAATGAAAACCAACAAGCTGAAAGCATTCAGTGATATATGTAAGAAGAGAGAAGTGAAATCAAATGGGAGGGCAATCATCTTGAAAGCAGGCAGGTCTTTATTTGGATGCATCATAGTGATGGCACAAGGGTGCAGTCTATGTATGGAGGATATCCTTGGACCATTGCCCTGGGCAATCCACACCAGAAGAATCGCTGAGAAAGACATATAAAGCTACTTTAGCCACAACATTGCAGAAAAATGTAGCAGTGGAAAAGCAACTCCCAGGAAACTCTGCTACAGTGGTTGATGGAATGAAATTGGTGCAAAGAGTGAAAGGTGATCATTACTTTCAGAGATGTTGCCACAACAATTCTGGGTATGGCTCTGAGGAAAGGCAGTCAGAGTAGCAGAATAGATCAAACACGAGGAAATCTGCAGATGCTGGAAATTCAAACAACACAGACAAAATGCTGGTCGAACACAGCAGGCCAGGCATCATCTATAAGGAGAAGCACAGTCGACGTTTCGGGCCGAGACGTCGACAGTGCTTCTCCTTATAGATGCTGCCTGGCCTGCTGTGTTACACCAGCATTTTGTTTGTGTTGTTAGCAGAATAGAAGTTGTGTTCAACACATACAAGAAGGACTCTAACAAGAATAGTGAAAGATCTCTACCGGGTGAAGAGACTGGTCATGAGTTGCAAGGTATCACAGGCACACAGATGGTGAGGAAGTGGAGGAGCTTCACTTGTCAACAAAGTTGACAACAAAAATAGTCTCATTAGCTTCACAGTCCATGAATGGAGGAAGGCAGAGTACAGAGCAAAGCTACAGGACAATATTCTGTATGCAACTGCAGTGATCTGCTCAGAAGACACAGATGTCTTTATCATGTCTTCAGCATGTTGTGACAAGATTGAGGCCCCATCATTCCGTAAGTGTGGCACTAGAACCTGTACAAGGCTTGTAGACATCAGGAAGGTTGCTGCCACTGTTGGCATGGAGATTTGTAGGGCTCTAATCAGGTTGCACACATATACAGGATATGACACTGTAAGCGCTTTTGCAGGCAAAGGTGTTACGAGTGATGAATAGACCTGATGGACAATGGGGTACAGAGATAACCATTCCCCTCCTGAGAAACACAAACTATTACTGTTGCTCTGCTGACCATGAGAAAGAGAGATGGAAAAACATGCAAGAACATCGGCGACAGATAAGAGAGAGGGGGAAATCGCTGATTAACCGTATTGTGACTCCTTTTTGAATTATTTACTGTTTCGCTGCAAGGACAATAGTTTGCTCATAAACATTCCTCAGTGGACTGAAGGAGTGGCCTTATTTGATGGACACAGTCATTCAGGAGTGATGGATAGCTGAGTCCCCGTGAGTAGGGATAAAAGACAGGTCTGGAGAGACACCCTCCAGACACGCCAGTGGACACTGATTGAGTGTTGGAACCCACAAGAAAGGTGGGGGCTTCGAAGACCAAACCAGGAGGTCGGCCATTAAGGCTATCAGTGTTAAAGCTGGGCCGGTGGGGACTTGTGTGTGTGTCCACTCATGCCAGAGTGACGAGTCCACCACAGAAGAACGTCTAGCAGAGGCATGGAGAGGTCATAACTGAATGACCACACCGATACGACGGATTAAGAAAGCAAAGGAAGGTTTGCCTGACTGTAGCTGTTACATCTCGCTCGCTCTCTCTCTCCGATTACAATACTACAACTATAACTACATCAGCACTCATGAACTGAACTGAACTTTATATTCTATGACAATTTATTTACCCCTAGACATCGATAGAGCTTGTTTATTATTGCTTATTATTCCTACACTTTTAGGTTTATTACTGCTAACTTGTTTTAAATGTATATTTGCATTATTGATATGGTTTTGCTTATTTTTATTAATAAACACCTTTAGTATAGTACCACCAGACTCCAACGAATTCTTCTTTCTCTGCTGGTTAGACAGCCAGTTATGGGGTACGTAACAAAGGGAAGACAAGTACCCTAAAACTTCTGACCAGCAACAGGGAAACTCAATACACATTCTTAGAGTTGGGTCAGGAATGGGACCTCCCTCCAGAACTGATGGACAAACTGTTACATGTCTCTATTACAAACTGTTACATTTACACGTCTCCTGTATGCCCGAAAAGCATCTACCACCAAGGACAATGAGCTCTGGTATCACCTTTTCAGTGCCAAAAAAGGTGAAATCAAACGTCATCAATTCCCACCAAGCAAGGACTTATTTGAATTCCTGAATAAGTTCTCTACAAATACATGTGATTATATGCATCCTAGGATTTTTATTGAATTTTCCAAAATAACCAACAGACAAATATTTTTCTAAAAATGAAATGATTCACTCTACTGAAATTGGGCACTGTACTGTGAGTGCCACCAATGACATAGTTTTCAATGTAGAATTTTATAACAAAATAATAATAGTGCTTGAACTCAGCTATCATTGTGACAAATTTCAATGTTGAGGGATCACTGATGACAAAATAACACTAGGTTGTATATATATGTTGTACTTTATATTGGCCACTTTTCAGAAATGCTTGTTTTAGGGTTGTGTTATAAAATGCATGAGAGCACACATAAAGCTACCACTGGTGCAATGCTATCACATATTTTCTAAGAGATATATACCTTGCCAAAAATCACTATGAGCATTATTCCCCTCAGATAGTACCGACCAACCCTACCGGTTCACGGACTAATCTGAACTGTGCCTGGCCACTCAAGGGCTGAGAGAGAATAGAGCACTGGGCTAAGCACACATACCTGAGATGTGCCAGTGTTGATTATCAGTGATGTTATTTCAGATCTGCACAGTTTGTGGTCTTCCAGTTAAGAAGTTGAGGATCCAGTTACAGAGGGAGGTAAAATAGCCCAGGTTCTGGAGCTTTTCAATCCATTTAAGAATGATGGTGTTAAACGCTGAGCTGTAGTCAATAAAGCAGCATCCTGAGACAGGTATTTGTATTGTCCAAGTGATCGATCAAGATTGTGTCTGGCGTAGACCTGCTAGGCAAACTACAGCGGATCCAGGTTCCTGCTGAGGCAGGAGTTGAGTCTGGCCGTAACTATCCTCTCAAAACACTTCATCACCATAGATGTAAGTGCTACTGGATGATAGCCGTTAAGGCAGCTCACCCTACTCTTCTTTGGCACTGGTATAATATATTCTAGTACTACACAGTGTTAGTTTTCCAGCATCTGCGTATTTTCCCATGTTTATGATTCTAGTACACAAGGCTGCCTGACCTGCTGAGTTCCTCCAGCATTTTGTGAGTGTTCTGCCTTCGATTTCCAGCATCTGCAGAGTTTCTCATATTTGTATTACATTCCAATCCAGGCAACAGCCTGGTGACACACACAAAATGCTGGAGGAACTCAGCAGGTCAGGCAGCGTCTATGGAAAATAGAACAATTGACGTTCCGGGTCGAAACCCTTCGGCAGGACAGTGATTCACTACTGCACCTTTTCCAAAGCCACCATATATTTCTTAAGAATGTAGCAATGCAACTGCACACAAATGTGCTCTAAGAACATTCCCTATCTACGTACCTGTCCAATTTGTTCTATGAATCTTCAAGTTCAAGGAAAATTTATTATCAAAGTACATGTTATCACATACTACCTTGAGATTAATTTTCTTGCAAGCATGCACAGGAAAAAATAAATGAAATGTAATGTTATGAAAAACTACAAATAAAGAGATAAAATTGGACAAACAGCCAGTGCAAATGAAGATGAGGATCAAAGTATATGACGAGAAGGAAGGTGTATGGGGTTGAGTGGGATCTGGGTCAGCCAAGGTAGAATGGCCTAGTTCTGCTACTATGTCTTATGGTCTAAGAGGCAGCTTGGAGTGTTTACTCCCATCCTGCACCAACGAAGCACAAATGTCAGAGAAATGTATACAATGTACAAATCCCACTTCCAGAAAAGTTGGAATATTTTCCAAAATGCAATAAAAACAAAAATCTGAGATGTTAATTCACTTGAACCTTTATTTAACTGACAAAAGTACAAAGAAAAGATTTTCAATAGTTTTACTGACCAACTTAATTGTATTCTGTAAATATACACACATTTAGAATTTGATGGCTGCAACACACTCAACAAAAGTTGGGACAGAGTTAAAATAAGATTGAAAAGTGCACAGAATATCCAAGTAACACCGGTTTGGAAGACTCCACATTAAGCAGGCTAATTGGTAGCAGGTGAGGTATCATGACTAGGTATAAAAGTAGTGTCCATCAAAGGCTCAGTCTTTGCAAGCAAGGATGGGTCATGGCTCACCCCTTTGTGCCAAAATTCGTGAGAGAATTGTTAGTCAGTTCAAAAGGAACATTTCACAATGCAATATTGCAGAGAATTTAGGTCTTTCAACATCTACAGGACAAATATTGTGAAAAGATTCAGAAAATTCAGAGACATCTCAGTGCGTAAAGGGCAAGGTCAGAAACCACTGTTGAATGCGTGTGATCTTTGAGCCCTCAGGCGGCACTGCCTAAGAAACCGTCATGCTACTGTGACAATTATAGCCACCTGGACTTGGGAGTACTTCAGAAAACCATTGTCACTTAACACAGTCCATCGTTGCATCCAGAAATGCAACTTGAAACTGTATTACGCAAGGAGGAAGCCATACATCAACTCTATGCGGAAACGCCGGCGAGTTCTCTGGGCCCGAGCGCGTCTCAGATGGACCGAAAGACTGTGGAACCATGTGCTGTGGTCAGATGAGTCCACATTTCAGCTAGTTTTCGGAAAAAACGGGCATCAAGTTCTCCGTGCCAAAGATGAAAACAACGATCCTGATTGTTATCAGCGAAAGGTGCAAAAGCCAGCATCTGTGATGGTATGGGGGTGCATCAGTGCCCACGGCATGGGTGAGTTGCATGTATGCGAGGGTACCATTGACTCTGAGGCGTATATTAGGATTTTAGAGAGACATATGTTGCCATCAAGGTGACGTCTCTTCCCGGGACGTCCATGCTTATTTCAGCAGGACAATGCCAGACTGCATTCTGCACGGGCTACAACAGCGTGGCTTTGTAGACACAGAGTGTGTGTGCTTGACTGGCCTGCTGCCAGTCCAGATCTATCTCCTATTGAAAATGTATGGCGCAACATGAAAGAGGAGAATCAGACAACGGAGACTACAGACTGTTGAGCAGCTGAAGTCTTCTATCAAGCAAGAATGGACAAAATTTCCAATTGCAAATCTACTACAATTAGTATCCTCAGTTCCAAAACGATTAAAGTGTTATTAAAAGGAAAAGTGATGTAACACAGTGGTAAACATGCCTCTGTCCCAACTTTTGTTGAGTGTGTTGCAGCCATCAAATTCTAAATTTGTGTACACTTACAAAATACAATTAAGTTGGTCAGTAAAACTATTGAAAATCTTTTCTTTGTACTTTTGTCAGTTAAATAAAGGTTCACATGAATTAACATATCACAGATTTTTGTTTTTATTGCATTTTGGAAAATATCCCAACTTTTCTGGAAATGGGGTTTGTACATCACAAAATGCTTTTACTTTGCAACCATCCACAAAAAGAGAGGAGTGCTCCAAAGAATGAACGACAGTTAAATGTTAGAACCCCACAGTACCCCTCCAAGATCCAACAATCCCCCTCCCCCACCAGCAAAAAAAAAGCATCGGCACCCGCCACTGAGCACTCAGGTGTGAGCAAAGCAACAGTAAAGACACAGACTTGCAGTTATCCCAAAAACTACATTGTTCACCCGGCATTCGACATATCACAGGCTCTCTCTCCCCCTTATAAGGGAGAAAGAGATGTCTCCATTTTCACAGCGAGCAGGGAGGCATAATGAACAACTCGCTAGTTTATGATGTTGTCGCTGTTTTCAAGCTCTGTGCCCAATGATCTCGAGTCTCTGGGCACACAGCCATAGATATCCTGACTCCCCCGACGACACACGGGTCTCCTGCCGTGACACCGACCTCGATCTGCCCATCTCCAGAGCCCCGAGATCCTGGGCTTCCAAAGCCGAGCCGAATACTTAAGCTGAGCCCTTGGCCCTTGAACAACGGCCAGTAATGAAACCCGCCAGCGGGTCCCATTCCCGCAAAGAATCGTAGTTAGCATGTAACTCCAGGTCAGGGTCTTCAAAAGAACCCTGAAAGGGAAAAATAAAGATATTAAAGATGGAAATAGAGCTGTTTCCGAAGATGCAAGCAAAGGAGTTGCTGTTTAGCGTCATCATCACTTTGCTCCACCTTCTTATTTCTACCTTTAATGTCTCTCCTTTTCCTTTTCGAAGTGGATGGGGTTCTGTCGAAGACCCTAACTTAAAGCTGCACTCAAACTTTCATTCTTTACGGCAGTGGTTCCCACTCCAGTGGCTCTTGACCAGCTATTTTTCGATATCGCAAGGTCTCAGTCTAGAAGACGAATGCACCTTCAAGGTTCCAAGGCTTTGCAGCCCTAAGAATGAGTAGATTCTATGCCGGTGCCACCAACTGAAGCGTCTCAGGAGAAAACAGAACATCGGGAACAGCGGTTCAGCTGTCAAGGATCTGTACTCGGCAAATCATGAGCTCTCTTTCTTTCATTGGGGGGGGGGGAGAATTGGTTGCCAACTCTAGAGTCTCAGAACTCAGAAAAAGCGATGCAGCAGACTTTAACACCATAAATCAGCGAGTTCTTTTGTCTATGCCTTCTTTCTGCTCCTTTATGGGGGGGGGGGGGGAGGGAGGAGACAGAGAGAGAGAGTGGTATGTGGTATGTCAAATTGTCGGGGGGAATTATTGGTTTTTGCTGTGCTGCAGATCATGGTCTTTATTGGGGGCTTTGTTACTTCTTGCTTGGTGGGTGGAGGGTGCTAATGCTTTTTGCTGAAGTAAGAGAAGGAGGGGAGGGTCAATGCTTTGCTACCCCTTGTACATGGGAGGGGTGAGTAAAGGGCTTTGGGGTTCTAACATTTTTACTGTCATTCATTCTTTGGAGCACTCTTCTGTTTTCATGGATGTCTGTGAAGAACAAGAATTTGAAGTTGTACATTGAGGTTATACATTCTCTGATATTAAATGAAAATATTGAACGCATATGCCGAAAAGAGATCCAAATCTTTGATGGAGATCCATTGCAGCATCATGCATTCATAAGAGCTTTTGAAAATTGTGTTGAAGGCAAGACTGGCAGCTATAGTGACTGCCTCTATTTCCTTGAATTGTACACTAGGGGTCGCCCTAGAGATCTTGTCAGAACTTGCCAACATATTGATCGAAGAAAGGATTTCTGAAAGCTACAGGAACATTTTGATAATAAACAGAATATTGCATATGCCTACATGCAAAATGCTTTTTCTTAGGTACCTATCAAGTCTGAAGACATGAAAGCTCTTCAAGAATACAGTCTTTTCCTTAGAAGCTGTTGCAATGCCATGGAAAAAGTGCAATACATGTGTGAGCTGGACATGCCTGCTAATATGTTGATTGTTGTAAAGAAATTGCCCTATATGCTCAGGAATAAATGGAGAATGGCAATCTGGAGACTGCAAGGAAGGCATAATGGTAGGATTAATTTCACAGACATTGTTGATTTTATAGAAGGGCAAGTAAAGATTGCTAAAGATTGGGAATATACAGGATGCTACATCACCATCAATAAGTAATGGTGTAAACAAACCTAAGTAACAGTTTCTTTTTAAGCCTAAAGGAAGCACATTTGCTGCTACTGTGGCCATTGTGAGAAGTAAAGCTAAAACTGAAGCTGGAATTAATGGAAGAGATGGTCTTGTCAGCCAAAAGGGTTTGTCTATTCTGTGAAGGGGAACATAGACTGGATTCATGCCCTCAACAACACAAGGTTTCATAGTGAGAAGATTGTCTTCCTAAAGGAAAATGCTGTCTGCTTTAGCTGTTTGTATACAGGTGTTATGAATGTACCACAGCTCTGAGGGGCCGAAGGGTGCGGCCCCTCCTTTGCCCCCTCCTTTGTGAGAATCGCAAGATCACTATTAAGTCAGTTCAGGGGACACAGGAAATGAGAGAAAGACATGCAGAATCCACAAAAGGGTTAGAATGTGTCCTGGCCTCTGATACCGGCTATTGTCTCTTGGAGACGGACTTGTGTATTGCATCCTGCACGATGCAATCAAAGCCCCAGGCAATGAACCAAGGAGGAGGTTGGTGGAGGGATTGCATCATCCCCAACCTGATTGACACCTGAGACCCTGTGAGTCAGGATAAAAAGGTCTGTGGGAACAGCCCCTCAGACGCACCAGAAGAAACGCTAGCAATCCCGTAATAGCGAAAGCCGGTGGAAGGCCACGTGCGTCCGCTTCCATTTGCCCGGAATCGGTGACCTTTGCCACGGAAAAACGGTTTTTAGCTAACAACGGGGAACTCAACTCTCAACGACTCTCAAAGGATTGACATCATAAACAGAATGGGCAAGTTTTAACCCGTCTCTCTCTCTCTCCAACAATTGCCACACAGGGTCCCCAACGGCTGCAGCCTGTATGAACTGAACGAACTATATATTTCCATCGGACAGTTCATTATCCCCTAGACAACAATACAGCTTATTTCTTATTGATTATTATTATACCCGCGCTTTTAGATTTAGTATTGACGATGTATATTATCTGTGTGTTTGCATTGATATTATTTTTGTGTATTTCTATCAATAAATACTGTTAAAAATTGTACCATCAGACTTCAACGGACCTCTCTATCTTTGCTGGTAAGTGACCCAGTTACGGGGTACGTAACACAGGATACATCAGCAAGCACTGCAGGAAGCATCTTTCCTGAAAAGTAAACAGGGACAAGCATCCCAGCATGCTTCATATTCACTCTAACAAAAAGGGTACCGAATCAAAATAACCCACAAAAGAATCAGACACAGCAGTTGAGTAGTGCCCTGGTATTTAATGGCTTAACAGGGCTGGTGATCATGACTGTAAACTTCCCATACTTCCAATACAAGTGAAGTCTAAGAAGGGTAACAAGACAGTGGTTATTTATGCTTTCTGAGATCAAGGAAGTACGGCAGTGCTCTGCACAGCGGGCCTCATATAACCATATAATAATTATAGCACGGAAACAGGCCATCTTGTCCATTCTAGTCCGTGCTGAACGCTTATTCTCACCTAGTCCCACCGACCTGCACTCAGCCCATAACCCTCCATTCCTTTCCTGTCCATATACCTATCCAATTTTACTTTAATTGACAATATAAGACCTACCTCTACCACTCCTATTGGAAGCTCGTTCCACACAGCGACCACTCTCTGAGTAAAGAAGTTCCCCCTCATGATACCCCCAAACTTTTGCCCCTTAACTCTCAACTCATGTCCTCTTGTTTGAATCTCCCCAACTCTCAATGGAAAAAGTCTATCCACGTCAACTCTATCTATCCCCCTCATAATTTTAAATACCTCTATCAAGTCCCCCCTCAACCTGCTACGCTCCAAAGAATAAAGACCTAACTTGTTCAACCTTTCTCTATATAGCTCAGATGCTGAAACCCAGGTAACATTCTAGTAAATTTTCTCTGTGCTCTCTCTATTTTGTTGACATCTTTCCTATAATTCGGTGACCAGAACTGTACACAATACTCCAAATTTGGCCTCACCAATGCCTTGTACAATATTAACATTACATCCCAACTCCTATACTCAATGCTCGGATTTATAAAGGCCAGCATACCAAAAGCTTTCTTCATCATCCTATCCACATGAGATTCCACCTTCAAGGAACTATGCACATTATTCCTAGATCACCCTGTTCTACTGTATTCTTCAATGCCCTACCATTTATCATGTATGTCCTTTTTTGATTAGTCCTACCAAAATGTAGCACCTCACTCTTATCAGCATTAAACTCCATCTGCCACCTTTCAGTCCACTCTTCTAACTGGCCTGAATCTCTCAGCAAGCTTTGAAAACCTACTTCATTATCCACAACGCCACCTACCTGAGTACCAACTACATACTTACTAATCCAATTTTCCACCCCATCATCCAGATCATTAATGTATACGACGAACAACACTGGACCGGTGCAGATCCCTGAGGCACGCCTCTAGTCACTGGCCTCCAACCTGGCAAACAGTTATCCACCACTACTCTCTGGCATCTCCTATCCAGCCACTGTTGAATCCATTTTACTACTTCAATATTAATACCTAATGATTGAACCTTCCTAACTAACCTTCCGTGTGGAACCTTGTCAATGGCCTTACTGAAGTCCATATAGACAACATCCACTGCTTTACCCTCGTCAACTTGCCCAGTAACCTCTTCAAAAAATTCAATAAGATTTGTCAAACATGACCTTCCAAGCACAAATCCATGTTGACTGCTCCTAATCAGACCCTGTCTATCTAGATAATTATATATACCATATCTAAGAATACTTTCCATTAACTTACCCACCACTGACGTCAAACGTACAGACCAATAATTGCTAGGTTTACTCTTAGAACCCTTTTTAAACAATGGAACAACATGAGCCAATCCTCTGGCACCATCCCCGTTTTAAATGATATTTGAAATATTTCTGTCAGAGCCCCAGCTATTTCTACACTAAATTCCCACAAGGTCCTAGGGAATATCCTGTCAGGACCCAGAGATTTATCCACTTTTATATTCCTTAAAAGTGCCAGTACTTCCTCTTCTTTAATCGTCATAGTTTCCATAACTTCCCTACTTGTTTCTCTTAGCTTACACAATTCAATATCCTTCTCCTCAGTGAATACCGAAGAAAAGAAATTGTTCAAAATCTCCCCCATCTCTTTCGGCTCCACACATAGCTGTCCACTCTGATTCTCTAAGGGACTAATTTTATCCCTCACTATCCTTTTGCTATTGTTATGACCTCAGCCCCCTCCTTTGGGAGAATCGCCAGAGAGAGAGAGCCTTACGGTCTGGAATGCGGATTGGCCGCTCAACAAGACAAAAGCCTCGGACATAGCCATTGTCTTGGGAGACACCTTTGTGGGATAAGGAATTGGCCTACGTGCAAAATCTCAGGGCAATGTGAGATGGGTGATGGGGGAAGGATTGCCTCGCCCCCCTACCCTGATGGACATCTACAACCCTGCCAGTCCAGATAAAAAGGTGGGCTGCCGAGGGGGAGTCAGACGCACCAAGGAAACACACGAAGGAGAAACGCTAGAAATCCTGCGACAGCGTTTTAATAGCTACAGCCGGTGGGGGGGTCGTGTGCGTCCTTCCCTTGCCTGGGATTGGCGACTTCACCACGGAAGACGGCCTAGCTACAGGGGAAGGCCACCGATGAGCGTTCATTCCCCAACGAGGCTCCGACAAACTGAACTACTCCAGGTTGGAAACCCGATCGGGTAAACTCTTAAATCCCTCTCTCTGTCTTTCTAACAAAAGTGCACCAACGCGACACTTCTGCCGGCAACTAAGTGAAACTGCCGTGATCTAAAAGACTTAGATATCCAGCGAACGATATAAAATCTACATTACCCCTAGACGACGATCGAGCTTGTGTTTTGAATGATTATTATTACACCGGTGTTTTAGATTGAGTTTTGACGATGTATATGATCTGAATGTTTTGTATTAACCATACGTTTGTGCCCCTTTTTGAATAAAACGTTTGAAAATAGTAGCATCCGACTCAGCTGATCCTGCTATCTTTGCTGGTAAGTTACCTGGTTACGAGGTTACGTAACACTATTAATATAACTGTAGAAACCCTTTGGATTTATTTTCACCTTACTTGCCAAAGCAACCTCATATTTTCTTTTAGTTTTTCTAATTTCTTTATGATTCTTTTTACATTCTTTATATTCCTCGAGCATCTCATTTACTCCATGCTGCCTATATTTATTGTAGATCTCGTTCTTTTCCCGAACCAAGTTTCCAATATCCCTTGAAAACTATGGTTCTTTCAAACTTTTAAACTTTCCTTTCAACCTAACAGGAACATAAAGATACTGTATCATCAAAATTTCACCTTTAAATTACCTCCATTTCTCTATTACATCCTTCCCATAAAACAAATTGTCCCAATCCACTCCTTCTAATTCCTTTTGCATCTCCTCAATGTTAGCTTTTCTCCAATCAAAAATCTCAATCCTGGTCCAGTCCTATCCTTCTCCATAATTATATTGAAACTAACAGCATTGTGATCACTGGACCCGAAGTGCTCCCCAACACATACCTCCATCACCTGACCTATCTCATACCCTAACAGGAGATCCAACACTGCCCTTTCTCTGGTTGGTACCTCATAAACGAGCTCAACCTGACACGAAAAGGAACACACATTCTCTTGGGCACCATGGGTCAAGAGAAGATCATGAATAGTTTAGTTGTTTCAAGATTGGAAGTGGCTGGTTTAGACAGGAAAACTATTGTGAACTACCTAACATCCATACCCAGGATAGTATGCTTGTCCACAAATGGAATATTCTACGACAAAGCCTTTTCCAAGGATGGTCTCAGCTGAAACATGACCGTTAGCCAGAGATTAATTCAGATATTGAGCCACTGATAGGGAAAAATGTGCCCAAAGTATTGATCATTGCAAGAAATTCACGGTATTATTGATGGGCCCTATTCAATTAGAACAATGTTGTGTTGGACTGTGAATCGACCACTAAAATAAGACAATGGTCATGGAAGAGATTGTGAACAGCCAGAGCTGACAGTTAACAGCGTCTCAGTTTTGAACTTGGATGAGCTTTGCCAGTGGCAGTTCAAGGCAGCCTTCCCTGAATTCACTCAGGATGAACAACCTGGTTTGTCAAGCAAAGATCCTAAGTTAATTGAGCTTGTTACAAGTTCTGCAAAACTGGTGAATGGCCGCTACATTAGTTTGCCTTTGAGAAAAAAATAAATTAACATGCCAAATAATAGGAAGATTACTGAATGGTGTGCTCTAAATTTAAGGAAGTGGCTTAAAAAGGATTTGTCATTTCACACTCACTACACAGCTTTCATGAAGGATGTCATCTCCACGAGTGCCAGCAGAGCATCTGGAGTGTAGTGATAGGAAAGTCTGGTATATTCTACATCATGGTGTTTATCACCCCAAAAAAGAGAAACCGTTTTGGGTCTAATTGTGGACAAATTTTCTAATTTCCAGAGAATATCACTTAATGCTCAGCTTTTACAGGGACCAGATCTTACTAGCTCACTGATTGGAGTCAGAACCAAATTCAGAAAAGAACCATGGATTTTTGAATGAAGAGGATTTTTTAACCCCTAAGCTTGTGCACTTCATAGAGGAACATGGGAGACATTGATCAAGTCTGTACAAAAGGCTTTAATTCCATCATGGAGGTACAGAATCTTGACAGAGTTTTCACTGTCCTTCATGAAATAAATGGTCAGCCAATTACTAAAGCATCCTCCGACCTGAATGATTTGAGAGCACTAACACCCAACCATCTGTTGCTTCTTACACCAGGAGAGTTACAAAAGCAAAATGTCTTTGTTTATCATAGATGGAAGCAGGTCCAATATATATATCAAACACGTTTGGTAAATGGTGGGTCAAGGAGTACTTATCACAGATACAGGAATGCCAGAAATGGTCAGGTATAAAATGCAATTTCCTCCAAGAAAACACTGTGCTTATAGTTGATGACACAG
Source organism: Hemitrygon akajei (assembly GCF_048418815.1). Taxonomy (NCBI): domain Eukaryota; kingdom Metazoa; phylum Chordata; class Chondrichthyes; order Myliobatiformes; family Dasyatidae; genus Hemitrygon; species Hemitrygon akajei. The sequence goes on from NC_133126.1 coordinate 105,369,834, forward strand.
CACCTCGGCACTCATGGATGATGGGAAGAAAGAGTTATTGAAGTCTTTCCAGACAGAAAAGGATTTGCAAGGAGCTCTAGAGGCTTTGTTACTTTGACTTGACAGAGAGAGGTGGCAAAGATTACTCTGTACTGAGCCAAGAGCTGGTAACCTCTGGCCTAGATGACTGCTACATGACTTGAATGGAAGAATAATGAAGGCAGAAGACAATTGTTTAAAATGTTAAGCTGTTTGCCCTTGAAGATTTCATGTCCCCTATTTTAGTAGTAGGCAGTTCTCATTATTACAGTGTAATAATTAAAGGGCTGGTATGTAAGAACCATGTATCTATATTCAGTCTGTTGAAGCCATGGATCTACTATCTGTCTAGATTATATTTTGAGGCATTTTTATTATGGTAATCTGTCACTTGAGTTGTGGTGTGGTAGAAGCATGTGGTATAGTTACATATTTATACTTGTCATTAATTGTTTTGTTTAGTCTAGTGGAGAAAGGTTGAGCCATAGTGGATATTTTTTGTTGACCTCTAATTTGGACATTATTGGAATGCTAACTAGATCGCTAACTTCACTTAAATACATTATTTGACCGTTAACTTTGTTACTTCGGTAACAGGCTTTGATTGGGCGGAGCTAAAATGGTACCAGAGGGTGACTTCTCTCAGCTCATCAGTGAAGCAGTTAAATTTTTCTCCTAATGCCTCTTTTTTCCTTTTCAAAGTGGCTGGGGTCCTGTTGGAGTCCGTGATCTACAGCTGCACTCAAACCGCAGTTCTCCACTGCGGCGTGTTCCCATTCTTGAAGCTTGCCAATTGGCTGTGTTTTCGCTACCTCCGGGAATAGTCTGGCAGACGGCACCTTCGCGGTGTGACCTAGTGCAGCCTAGTGGCCCCAGATTCTTGCTAGTATCATGATCTGAGGCATTGCAGGGAGCCAGAACATTGAGACAGTTAGTGCGGCTGGTGATCACGCTCTCACTCTCTTTCTTGATGAGAGTTTGCTGCCAATTCTCAAGTCCGGGAAAACTTGAAATAAAAGCAGCGCTACAGACCGTAACATCAAATAAGCGACTGTTTGCCTCCCCTCTCGCTGTGGAAGGAGTGATTATCTCCCTCTTCCTTGTTAGTGAGAGAGACAGACTGAAGGATGTCAAACTGCTGGGATGAACAGTAGTTTATGATGGACCGTAGACCATGGTCCCTGTTTGGGGCTTTGCTGTTGCTTGCATGGTGGGTGGTGGCAGTTCTGATGCTTTCTGCTGGAATAATTGAGGGGAGGGGGGAGGATTGATGCTACTTGTGCTTGGGAGGGGGCAGGGGGCTTTGGGGTTCTAACATTTTTCTGTCATTCATTCTTTGGGGTTTTTCTTCTATTTTGAGGTTGTCTGTGGAGAGTAAGAATTTCATATTGAATACTGTATGCATTCTCTGATATTAAATGGAACCTTTGAAACATTGAACTACCGTATTGCTACACAATCATTCGCATTGGTTAGTTTTGTAATAAAGGATTAAGTGTACCATTTTTAATTTGGAAATTTATTATTTGGATGCACTACATACAAGTACACTGGCTTAATCTCCCAATGGCTTAGGTGTTTTCAAATAACCACTATAAAACATGTGGCAAATTACCATTGTCCATTAGCACCTATATCCGTTGTAATGAAGTGCTTTGAGAGGTTCAAAGATTCAAAGTACATTTATTATCAAAGTATGCATACAGAATACAACTCAGCTTTATCCTCCCACAGGCAGCCACAAAACAAAAAAACACTACGGAACTAGTTCAAGAAAAAAATCAAACACCCAATACGCAAAAAAAAGAACAAATTGTGCAACTGGCAAAAGGCGAGCGATCAACACATAGAACATCAAACCACGAGTCCAATAGTATTCAAAGGCAACACGAGTGAATCTGCAGATGCTGTAAATAAATAAAAACACAAAATGCTGGCAGAACTCAGCAGGCTAGACAGCATCTATGGGAGGAGGTAGTGACGACATTTCGGGCCGAAACCCTTCATCAGGAGGGTTCGGCCCGAAACATCGTCACTACCTCCTCCCGTAGATGCTGTCTGGCCTGCTGAGTTCTGCCAGCATTTTGTGTTTTTATTTGTTGTCCAGTAGTATTCAGTTTGGTTCGGTTCAGCACTGCACTGCTAGCCCACGACAGGCCACAGGGATACTCTACGCTGATGAATCCCAGTCGACATCAATCACCCTGATCAAACACTCAAAAAAAGCAAAAAACAAAAGGAGTGTAATTCTCAGTTCGGCTAGCTGCTTAATCTAGTGGAAGGCAGCCCTCAGCAAGACTTAAGTTTGGGTGGATGCTGTGCGATGTGTCCCGTTACAAATCAGTACCACGAAATAACAAACAGTATGTGATTAAATGGTTGAGTTTTATAATTCTTAATTTGACTATATGGTTAGTAAAGAAACAAAAACAAGAAGGGCCCATTCTCATGAAAGTCTGATGCGCAACACTGGTTTCCCGGTGACCTCCTTCAAGCATAGCTGACCCTCGGACCCTCGCTCCAAATCCACTGCATCCGGCTGTCTGCGAACTCTCTCCATTCACATCTTTTCTCCACATCTCTCCCCAGCAAAAAGACTGTGAAGTCCCTTCTTCCAGACTCACAAGAAAGAACAATAACCCTCTCACTGGATAGCCCCAAATTCCAAAGCCCCATTATCTCTAGCCATAACCCAAATGTTGCTGAGACAGAGAAACCACTACATTAGCAGTGAAACCTTGCAGCACATTACACCCTCCCCCCCCCACCAAATTTAGTCATGTCCTCATGACGTTAAGATAATTCACCAACCCTTCCTGCAAAACACAAAGTCCAATCCAGGTGTAAAAGCAGTGGCACAGCTCCCCAACACGATAGGGGTCACACTCTGTTCCCCCTGGTGCAACATAGGCCAGCCTATCCGGTGGTCTCCTAATTCTCTGAGAACTCCGTACTGCCTCACCTAACTCTTCAGGTTTAGACATTACCAGGGATACTTTCAGTCTACCTGGCAAAGCCTCCCTTGACTTATCACTTGTGCCCAACCACAACGCGGACCCCTCGGTCCCATGGCCAAACCCCGCTTCATCCCTTGCAGGTTCCCGCTGCAACCCAGGCTGCCCCCCACCCCTACTTCATCTGACTCAGCGGAAGAAGGGCTGAAATCTCTTCCTCAATCAATGGGGAGTTAGCAAAAAGCAGCATATACCACACATCCAGCTCCTCATCCTCAGAATCAGTATCTCTCTCAGGGGTGGGGGCCGGCCTAACCTCGCCTGCCATGGGCCATGCAGTCAGCCCACGTTTCCACACAGTCCTCTTACTAGGTGTAGTCTCCAAGTCGGGCTCTGGGTCTACCTGCACCTGTTGTCCCAAGGCAGCAGGTGGTTTCAATGGAGAATCTTGACAGGCCCATTCCATTCCTCTGGTTTCACCAGGAAAACTGGTAGGCTTGGCATTTGACTCTCCACCACATAGGGCTTAGCCACCCAACAATCTGCCAACTTAAGTTTCCCAGGTATCCCCAAATTCCTTATGAGGACCCGGTCTCCTGGCAGCAATTGGGTGAACCTCACCTTTTGATCATACCTCCTCTTATTTCCTTGATCCTGCTTGACAGCCCCAACCCCTAATAATTCATAAGCCATTTTCAGCTCTCTTCTCATGTCAAAAACATACTTCAGATAAGTCTTTGGTGGTAAGTCGCCCTCATCAGTCCCAAAACAAAGGTCAATGGGCAACTTCACCTCATGCCCAAACAACAGACATTCGCTTTGGGTACAGTTGTAGCTGTGGATCAGGTGTCCAATATGTTGACTCCACCTGCTCTCCTTGTTGAGCTCCAAGGTCCCAAGCATGTCTAGCAAGGTCCAATTAAACCTCTCTGGCTGGGGATCATCCTGTGGATCATAGGGCATGATCCTAGACTTCTCAACTCCAAGCATGGCCAGTAACTCATGGATGAGTCTGTTCTTGAAATCCTATCCTTGATCACTATGTATCCGCCTGGGAAGGCCATAATAAACAAAATACTTCTCCCACAACACTTTGGCCACCGTGGACGCCCTGTGGGCTTATGTAGGAAATGCCTGTGGAATCTGGTGTAGTGGTCCGTGATGACTAAGACATTTGCCGCATTGCTATCATCAGGTTCTACTGACAGGAAATCCATGCACATCAGGTGCAGGGGCCCCGCACTCTACAAGGGAGCTGCCCGCCATATGCATCGAATGCACAACTTGCAGTATTCTTCAACCACCGACTTCATTCAGGGCCAGTAAAACTGATCTCTGAGTAATTCATAGGTCTTTTCAACCCCCAAATGTCCAGAATCATCATGAAGTGACTTCAACGCAATTCTCCGATATTTCTCTGGCAGAACCAGCTGGCAACGCTGAGGTCGGTCCAACGGTGACATGACCCAGTATAGGATTTGGTTCCGCAACTCCAACCGAGACTATTCTCTCAGTAATAGAGGCACCGCCATGCATTTAGTCTTCTCTGTCTGAGCCATGTCTCCCTTTTCAACCACTGACCAGATGATACCAACGCCTGAGCTGTCTCGCTGAGCAGCGGCCACTTCCCCAGAACTCAATTCTGGCAGCTGATTTGTCTTCAGAGCAGTCAGGTTACAGTAAACTTGGGGAATGGCACCATCAGACGCTCCCAATTGATCCACCATTCAATCCTGCCCCTCTTTTCCCTCTGCCTTCACAGTGATGGCAAACTGACACATGGCCTTCACCCCGGGCTCTCACATGGCTCTCCCATTCCAGTCCCTCATGTGTTGGGACAAAGCATCAGCATCAATATTCCTGCTCTCTGGCCAGTACTTCAGGCTGAAATTGTAGGCAGACACCACCAACCACCGATGGCCTGTGCCATCCAGTTTTGCCAAGGTCAGGATATAAGTTAGGGGGTTGATGTCCATGAAACTTGGCCCCATAGAAGTAATCACTCAGCTTATCCACCACCGCCCATTTCAACTTATGCGCGAGATAGTTTTTCTCAGAGGGCGACAGACTCCGGCTGACAAACGCAACGGGCCTCAACCAGTGCCCTGATCCTGACACAGGATCCCTCTCAGGTGGCATCCGTGTGCAGTACATATGGGGTCCGCAAAAGCTAGCACCAGCACCTGGGTCAGCAACTCCTTCAGCGACTGAAAGGCCTCTTCACATTTTGCATCCCAAAGGGCTCCGATGGGCTAAGATACTCTCCATGCTCCTGTCTTTTCCCTCCTCCCTTTCTTCCCCAAGGGAAGGTAGCCACACTGAAGCTGATTCAATGGGTGACTCACTTTCGTGTAGATTTTCACGAACCTCCAATAGTAACCACAGAACCCAAGGAAAGAGTGCAGAGTGCTCATTCCTCCGGCACTCCAAGAAATTTTGGGGTCCCCATCACTCAGCTACTTCCCCGGGCCGTACTACCATTGGCTTCGACTGGATGAACCACACAGTCTCTCGACTAAATTCAGTATCCAGCCCTATGCAACCATGCACTTCCTCAAAAGCAACACGAAACACCAGGTGCACGGACAATGTTCCCAGAAAGTTCTCACTAGCCTTCTCCTTGCAGGCCCCCATGAGCCTCGTCACAAGAGGGGTGTTGGTCCCCACCAAAATTGAAAAGCCGCCCTTCTCAACAGGGTCCGGACAAACCAGCACTCCTCAGACAAGGACCTCAGACACTCCCACAATTGCCTCCAAGAGCTCCAACTTCACTGACAAATAACAGTTGTACGATAATCATTAGCACTAAACCCCCAGATCTTCAGTGCCCTGAATGGGGTTAATGGTAAATTCTTCAGATACCGGGTATAAAATGAATGGTAGAACAATGTGACCAGCAACCCAGTGTCGAGTATGGCTTTAGCATAAATACTCACTGAAGCATGGTCCCACTAAGCCTTCAGGAATAGGGGCTTTCGTTTTCGGGGAGTTCCTTGGTACATTGCTGGTCATGTGTTTCCCCCAGAGACACCAGGCTGCTACCTCACTGAGTCTCCTCTAAGTTTTCCCAACAACTCTCTCTGCTTAGGTACCCATGGACTCACTCTCCTTCTGGCGTGACACCTGCTGCCAAGCAGCCCTCTGCATTGCTTGTCCCCTCGGGGATCCACCCCCTCCCCCCATCAGCTTCATCATATGAGGGGGGTCACACCCGCTGGTAACAGCTGACATACCTTCATTCTCAACTCTGCCACAATACCCTCTACCACTCCCCAGGGTAGGCTATCCATGATCAATTCGTCGTAGGGGACCACTACTAAGGACTGTACCTTGCTGATGGAGGCCTCCCATGCCTCTGATGCATTCTCCTCTTCCCGTACCTCTCTGACAGCTCAACAAAAGATGGAGGAGGGCACAACTTACGAGACTGTTGCAGACCCTAAGCAATTAGGTCCTGCGATTGGGCGCCCCGGCTATCTGGTCCACTCTTAACTGATCCACCTCAGCCGCCTGAATGATCCCTTTGCACTGCAACCAATTTACCTGCCTCTCTAGCCAAAAAATATGAGCAGAAATCATCTCCCCTTCTCCTGATGCACCATGGAATCCACCATGAGCTCCCGTGGGCTTCCTGTTGGCCTAATAGCATTGTCCAGTGCTTGCATGTAATTGACAGCTGTCGCTACGGGATACCACAACCTGACGGCTCTCACGTCAGCAGCCCGCCCAGTCAAACTCTCAACCAATCTCTGTTGCTTTATGTCATCAGAGCACTACCACTCATCTAACCACTGAGAGCTCTGCTCCGCCCAAGTTCATTAGGGGTGGGCGTTATTCCAGAAAATAGGCAGAGCCTACCATAGCTGAGATTTTGAACCTGGGCATTTGTCTATTTATTCGCCAGAGAGATAAGGGTGGATACTAACTGAGAATTCTCACTCTTCACTGGTGGATGTGGACTAATTAGACATTCCAAATCCAAACACTCTTTCCCCTCCGTCCTCAGAAACAATAGAACCCTGTCTTTGAAATCTTTACCCCAGCTACCACTACGTCAGTGCTGGTCTGCATTAAAACGAGAGCTGCACCCACCATATTATCAAACCTCCACCCTGCAATTGCAACTTTAACAGTACTTAACAAGCGAATTAACAATTCATCCAGAGTATGAATATCTACCCCACTACTCAATGCTCAGGGTAATCACAGAGCATCCAACGAAATCAATCCCAAATGATACTTCACAATTGTAACTCTCGGTTCAGCTAGCGGCTTAATCTAGGAGAAGACAGCCCTCGACCCAGCCAAACTTAAGAAATCTTGTTTGGGTGGATGTTGTGTGAGGTGTCCCATTACAAATTAGTATCACAAAATAACGAACAGTACACAATATGTGATTAAACGATTGAGCTTTATAATTCTTAATTTGACTATATGGTTAGTAAAGAAACAAAAACATGAAGGGCGCATTCTCATGAAACAGTCTAATGCGCAACGTCAGAGCTCACTGTTCAGTCTACTGCTTTCCCGTTGACCTCCTGAGCATAGCCGACCACTGACCCACGTTCCAAGTCCACTCCGTCCAGCAGCCTACCAGCTCTTCCATTCACGTCTTCTCTCCTCATTTCTCCCCAGTAAAAAGACCAAGAAATCTCTTCTCCCAGTCCCACAAGAAAGAACAGCATCCCTCTCATTGGATAGGCCCACATTCCAAAGCCTCATTATCTCTAGCCCTAGCCTAAACATTGCTGCTACAGAGAAACCATTACATTGGCAGTGAAACCTTACAGCATGTTACAGGAGTAATCAGAATCCAGGAACAGGCGCAACATGAACCTCAAAGTCCACAAAACCAGTCCACAGCCTCAATGATCAGTCCTTGCAATGGGAATCCCAAGAATCCTGCACTTTCCTCTAACAGCTGCTAGTGAGATGGAGAGGAAGACCACAAATGCAGACAGACAGCACCAAACACCCATCCATCCTCTGCTCTCTTTTTAATCAACTTCAACATTGCTCAATGCTTCAAGCTTCCAGGCAGTGCACTCCATTCCAGACCTCACTGAACTCCCTCAGAGAATGCAAAGCCCCAGATAACTCAATCGGACCAAAACCACACCATCAAATTGTCAATCACAGGTTCCATTCACATGCATTTTAGTAGAAGTGGTAAAAGAAGTAGTTTCATGTACTGTCTGCAGGACATCGCCGTTGGTTGCGTTGCTCGCTTACTGTCAGCTGTTTACTCTTTTCCATAGATGCTGCCTGGCCTGCTGAATTCCTCTAGCATTTTCTGTGTGTTGCTTGGATTTCCAGCATCTGTAGATTTTTCTCATGTTTGTGAAAATTCAACTCCTGCCTGAGGAATAACTTGGATCTGTTTCAATTTGCCTACATCACAACAGGTCAACAGCAGATGCCATTTCAACCCTGAAACATCTGGAAAGTGAAGATGTATACATCAGGATGCTCTTCTTTTTCCAGAGCTCTGCAGTCAACACTATAATCGTCTTAAAAGACATCAACAAGCTCCAAGAACTATGGCTCAAAAATGCATTTGACTTCCTCACTTGCAGAACCCCAGCTGGTACAGACTGGCAACATCTCCTCCACAACTACCATTAGTTTCAGGTACACTACAAGGCTGCATGCTTAGCCCCTTGCTATACTTCGTTGATACTTGTAACTGTGACGCTAAGCACAGCTCCAATGCCATATTTAAATTTGCTGGTGACACCACTGTCGTTGGTCAAATCAAAGGTGGCAAATCAACATACAAGATGGATACTTAAAATTTGGCTGAACTTTGCCGAACAACAACCTCTTGCTCAACATCAGCAAAACCAAAGAGCTGATTATTGACTACAAGAGAAAAAGAGGTCCACGAGTCAGTCCTCACCAGTGCAGAAATGGAGAGTCAGTAACTTTAAATTCCTTGATGTTATAATTTTAGGGGATCTAAAGGGGATCCCGGGGCTAGCACGACAGCAGCTCTACTTGTGGGCATCACTGAATAGTGGCTGAAAGAAGATAATAGCTGGGAGCTTAACATCCACAGATACACATTGTATCGGAAGGATAGGCAGGTATGCAGAGAGGATGGAGTGGCTCTGTTGGTAAAAAAAAATGGTATCCTTAAAGACATGAGATATAATCAGAAGATGTAGAATCCTTTTGGGTAGAGCTAAAAAAAACTGCAACAGTAAAAAGACCCTGATGTGCGTTATAGACAGACTCGCAAACAGTAGCCGGGATGTGGGCTACAAATTACACTGAGAAATGCATGCCAAAAGGTAATGTTACGATAGTGATGATGGATTGGTAAAATCAATCTGGTGCTGAATCCCAAGAGGGGTATTTGTAGAATGCGTACAAGATGGGTTTTTAGAACAGCTCATAGTTGAGCCCACTAGGAGAATAGCTATTCTGGTTTGTGTAGTATTGTGTACCATGTAGTATTGATGTGACTCGGATACTGCTGTAGATTGAACAACCATGTTTATTCAACAGACTTCCATTTTTCTTACCCATGTCCTGACGTCATACGCACTCTGACCTAAAAGGACATTGCACAGGAATTGATTTGAGTAAAGGAATCCTTAGAGCTCAGTGATCATAATATGATAGAATTCATACTGCAATTTGAGAGAGATTAGCTAAAGTCAACTGTGTCAGTATTACAGTGGAGTAAATGGAATTGCAAAGGCATGAAAGAGGAGCTGGCTATAATTGATTGGAAGGCAACACAGCAGGGATAACAGCAGAGTAGCAATAGCTGGCATTTCTGAAGACAGGATGACGCCACTGTGGTTGACAAGTCAAAGCCAACATAAAAGCCAAAGAGAGGGCCCTTAACACCCCGAAGACCAAGATCATTGTGGACTTCAGGCATGCTAGGAGCCACACTCATGTCCCCATCACAGGAGCCCCATCAATGGAGCTGTAGTGGAGCGTGCATCAAGCTTCAAATTCCTTGGTGTCCACATTTCCGATGATCTCACCTGGTCCCTGAACTCCTCCATCCTCATCAAAAAGGCGCAACAGCGCCTTTATTTCCTGTGAAGCATCAAGAAAGCTCACCTTTGCCCGGGATACTGACAGACTTTTACCACTGTACCATTGAGAGCATACTCACCAACTACATCTCAGTGTGGTTTGGCAAATGTCCAGAATCGGATCACAAAGCACTCCAGCGGGTGCCCAGCGGATTATCGGCACCCAATTGCCCACCACTGAGAACATTTACCATAAGCGTTGCCTGGGCAGGGCGAAAAGCATTATCAAGGATGCATCTCACCCTAACCTTGAACTTTTTACTCTCCTCCTATCTGGTAGGTGCTTCAGGAGCCTCCGCTCCCACACCAGCAGGCTCAGGAAGATCTTCTTCCCTGGGGCTGTGACCCTGCTGAACCTCACATCACAGCGCTAAACAGTATTGCACCCATATTGTACGGTCTCACTACTTTTATATTTGTATGCTATAGCACTTACTTTTTACTTGCAGGTATTTTGTAAATAACACTATTCTTCTGCACTTCTGGTTAGATGCTAATTGCTTTTCATTGGCTTTGTATCTGTACTCAGCACAATGACAATAGAGTTTAATCTAATCTGATATAATAGAGCAAAAATTTGTGGGATTGGGAAGCTTTTAAAAACCAACAGAAGCAAAAAGAAAAATTCATAAAGTGGGAGAAGAATACAAAGGTCAGCCAGCAATGTTATTAAAGAGGATACCAAAAGTTTAATTAGATATATAGCGTATAAAAGAGAGACAAGAGTAGAAATTGGACCACAGGAGAATTATACTGGAGAGGTAGCAATGGGTGCCAAGGAAATGGCAGGTGAAACAAATAAGTATTTTGCATCAGTCTTCACTGTGGAAGACACTAGCAGTATGCTGGAAGTTTGTGAGTATCAGAGCAGAAGTGAGTGAAGTTCATATTACTAGAGAGAAGGTGCTGAGAGGTCTGAAGGTAGCTAAGTCACCTGGACCAGTTGATTTAACACCCAGGGTTCTGAAAGACATGACTGAAGAGACTGTGGAGGCACTTTTAAAGATCTTGCAGGATTCATTGATTCTGGCATGGTTCACTCCACTCTTCAAGAAGGGAGAGAGGCAGAAGAAAGAAGAAAGAAAATAGTTGGCCTGACCTCAGTGATTGGAGTCGATTTAAAGATGGGTTTTGGGGTACTTGGAGGCACGTGATAAAATGGGCCATAATCAACATGGTTTCATTAAGGGAAAATATTCCCTGACAGATCTGTTGGAATTCTTTGAAGAAATAATAGGACAGACAAAGGAGAATTTTCAGAAGCAGTAATACAGCAAAGATACTAGCATGGGCAGAGCATTGGCTGATTGGCAAGAGGCAGAGTGTGGGAATAAAGAAAACCTTTTCTGGTTGACTGCCGGTGAATAGTGATGTTTCACAGGGATTGGTGTTGGGACCGCTTCTTTTCATATTATATGTCAATCATTTGTATGACTGAATTGATGGCTTTGTGGCCAAGTTTGCAGACAATATGAAAATAAGTGGAGGAGCAGGTAGTGTTGAGGAAGCAGGGGAGATTAGTAGAATGGGCAAAAGAAGTGGCAGATGGAATACTTTGTTAAGAAACCTATGGTCATGCACTTTGATAGAAGAAATAAAAGTGTAGATTTTCTAAATGGAGAGAAACTTCAAAACCCAGGTGCAAAGGGACTTGGGAGCCCTCATGCAGGATTCCCTAAAGGTTAATTTGCAGGTTGAGCAGTGGTAAAGAAGGCAAATGCAATGTTAGCATTCATTTCGAAAGGCCTAAAACATAAAAGCAAGGATGTACGGTGAGGGTTTATAAGGGAGTTTCGTGAGCAGTTTGTAAGGCTTAACATTTGAACGTTTGATGGCTCTGGGCCTCTACAAAATGGAATTCAAAAAAATAAGGGGGATTCTCACTAAAACCTATCAAACGTTGAAAGGCCTAGAAAGAATGCATGTGGAAAGGAATTTCCTCTAATGAAGACTAGGACCAGAAGCCACAGACTCAGAATAGGGGGATGTCCATTTAGAATGAGATAAGAAGGGATTTCTTCACCAGAGAGTGGTGAATCTATGAAAATTGTTACCACAGGCAGCTGTGGAAGCCAAGTGTCTGAGTATATTTAAGTTAGGGGTTAATAGATTCTTGAACAGTTCTGGGGAGAAGTTAGAAGACTGGGGCTGAGAAGGAAATGAATCAGTCATAATGAAATGGCAGAGGTGATTCAATGGGTCAAATGGCCTAATTTTGCTCCTGTATCTTCTGGTCTTACTTTCTTAGAAGTTTGTGAAGATTCGGCATGTTACCTAAAACTTTGACATACTTCTATAGCTACATGATGGAGAGTATACTGACTGGTTGCATCATGGCCTGGTATAGGAAACCAATGCCCACTAACAGAAAAGTAGAGGATTCAGCCCAGTTTATCACAGGTACAGTCCTCCCCATCATTGAGTAAATCTACAAGGAGTGTTTTCACAAGAAAGCAACATCCATCAAACACCCCCACCATCCAAGGCCATGCTCTCTTCTCACTGCTATCAGGAAGTAGATGCACAAGATACAGGTTCCACACCAGCAGATTCAGGAACCTGTATCTTAGGCTCCTGAATGAGAATAGCTAACTTCACTCGCCCCAACATTAAACTAAATCAACAACCTAGAGACTCACTTTCAAGGATTCTACAACACATGTTCTCAAAATGTGTGTGTTTGTCTGTTTATTTTGTATCTGCACAATTTGTTGTCTTTTGCACATTGGTTGCTTGTCTTCTTTTCGGACAATTTTTCATTGATCCTTGGTGTTTACTGTGAATGCCAGAAGAAAATGAATCTCAGGGTAGTATATGGTACACAGATGCTGCCAATCAACAACGCTACCAAAGGTAGGCAACGTCCTCAAGATGGATCACAATGCAACTCCTTTCACTTCTTTTATGTCTTCTTTTGATTTACAATGTGGTTCTGCTACTGTTGGAGCCTGTTATCTACATTCTAGCGGTGTGTTTTTGGCTGATCGTGTGATCTGGTGTTTTATTGTCTCCGAGAGGGTTTCACGAGGTTGTGAGCAAAACGTGCGGCAAGGAGGCCAGGAAGCCATAATCAGATGAGACGAGGCTCCATCTCTCACCAATTACAGCACCGAGGAAGATTGAAGAGGAAGAGTGCAAAAGAGTGCTTAGTGTTGTCTAACAGTCTGTTATTTACTGCAGCCGGAGGAAGGTGTCTGCATGGGACAGGCTCTTTCTCTCTCCCTGTCACTGCTCCCAAGGGAAGGTCCTTGCATTTCAATGATAGATCTCTCTCGTCAGAGGATGGTGTCAGAGCAAGGTTTAATTAACGCAGTCTGTGGACTGTGGACTCTCATCCACATATGATATGTTTATAGTTTTTTTCTGGTTGCTCCTATTTTTGTTGCTAGTTTAGGTGATTCTGAATTGGGGCAGCCTGCAGATAATGAACACTGAGTTGAACTCAGTGTCTTTTGATGTTGTGCTTTATATTCTGTGTTTTTACTCATTTTTTTCGCTGCCATTTACATAATTTGTTTTTCTTGTTGCACATGGGGGGGGGGGGGGGAGTTGACTTTTTTTAAAAACTGGTTCCATGGTTCTATGTTTCATGGCTGGCTGTGGGAAAGAAGACAAACCTCTAGAGTTGAATACTGCATACATACTTCCAATAATAAATGTACTTTGATAATAAATTTACTTTGAACTTCAACTGATCAAGATCTCTTTGCAATTCATTATAACCTGATTCCCTATCAACAAGTCCACCATTAGCTAATTGTGCTATGTACATTCATATTCAAATCATGTAATAAATACCAAATAACAGAGGTCCCAACACTGCTACCCCACTATTTACAGACCTCTCAGTCAGAGATTAACCTTCAAACATCATCCTCTGCTTCCTATCACCAAGCCAATTCTAAATCCACCATGCTAGGTCTTTGTGAATCCCATAAGTCATAAACTTCCAAATCAGGATCTTTATCAAAGGGCTTAGTAACATCCATGTAGACAACATCCACTGGTCTAACCTTCTTCTATCTCTTTAGTTATCTCTTTGAAAAACTCCAAAAGATTCATCAAATACAACCACCCATGCACAAAACCATGCCTACAATTCCTGATCAGGTGTGACTATCCAAGTGATGGCAAATCTTGGCCCACAGAACTTCCCTGCAACTGAAATCAGACTCACTGGTGTATAGGTCCTAGCCTACCCTTGCTACCCTTTTTCACCATGGAATTTCACTAGTGGCTAGTGATGAAGCAAGTTACTTGAATAATGAGGATAATTATGCCATATATCATTTTGCCACTGATTCTTAAGAATTCAACTTTTTCCTTTTCCTTAGAATTTCACTCAGCCAGTATTTTCTGCATCTAAACCAAATCTCTAAAGTTTTAAAAGATAAAAGCATGGCTCTATGAGGCCATTAGGTCTAAGTTCAGCATATTTGAATGTTGTAATAATCCTTCTGAAAGAAGCAAAACCATATTCTGATCCTTTCTCACCTGATACAGTGCGTGGAACCTCCCCTTGTATAGAGATGTTAGTCTGAGGCATATGCATGGCTGCTGGATCATCCACTTGAAAACCCAATCTGTATTCTACCTATTGTAAAATAAAATGTTGAACATAGTAACACATTGGAAAAAACACATTTAAAAGCATGACTACCATTAAAAAAACATTTTTCAGAAGTAATATTACTCTGATATTGCAACTTGATTAACACTTTAAATGCTTTAGGGTGGTGGGGTGAAGGGAAATAATAGTTACATATTTTGTGTCAACAGTTTTATTTCATCTGGTCTAACTGCCCATATTTCTTCCAATATTTTAGTAGCTGGGAATTCATCTCAAGAATCTGAGGTTTTTGAGCAAATAATTGAAAATGATATGGCAGAGTGGTAGATATGCATAACTTGGATTTCACTAAAACTTTTAATAAGTTCCTATGCTGGCAAACTGGATCCAAAATTAGCCTGATAATGGGAGGCAGAAAGCAGTAGTGGATCTGAATGGAAGTCTGCAATAAATATTGATCAGTGCTGGGACCTTTATTATTGTTACTAAATGTTGAATGAAACCACTGGTGATCTGATTATTAAGTTTTGCAGTTGACACAAAAATTGCTAGAACTGCAGGTAGTGAAGGATGATGTTCAATGACAGAGAGCAGAGCAATGGCAGATGGAATTTAATCCAAACAAGCATGAGATGATGCACAATGGCAAGTTAAATTCTGGCAGGAGATATGGAGTAAATGGCTTGATATACAGAGGAATATTGTGCTGCAAGTATAACTTCCTGAAAGCGACAACAGAGAGTCGTCAAAAAAAAAATATTTGGCATGCTTGCCTTCATGGGCTAAGTCAGTGAGTATATTAATTGGGATGGTAATAGCAAATGCATAGAACATGATTAGACTGCACTTCAAGTACTGTGTATATGTAATCAAAAGCATACTGTGTCTGCTTCTGATTACCACACCACAGAAAGGATGTTGGGAGCAATATAACAAGAGCAAAAGGAATTCACTAAGCTGTTGCCTGGAATGCAGATATCACAGACAGCATATACAGCACAGATACAGCCTGCAAGTCCATGCCAACCACAATACCACCCAGTCCAATTTCCTACCTTCAGCCCATATCCCTCTGTTATGATCCCAGCCCCCTCCTTTGTGAGAATCGCAAGAGCCCTAGTGAAGGGGGGGTCAATGACCCAAGAGAAGAGAAAGATGCGGTCTCCCTCGTTTCACGGCGAGGCAAAAGCTGGCGACTGTGGTCATTGTCTCTTGGAGACACCTTTGTGAATTGGGAACTGTACTACGTGTATACCCTCAGGGCAACGTGGGTGGAGAGACGGAGAGAGATTGCATCATCCCAACCTGACTGACATCTGAGACCCCGTGAGTTCAGTTAAAAGACGCACCAGAAGACACGCTAGAAATCCTGTGACAGCGTTTAATAGCGACAGCCGGTGGGGGGCTCGTGTGCGTCCTTTCCTTGCCTGGGATTGGCGACCTCACCACGGAAGAACGGCTTTAGCTACAGGAGAGGCCACAAGTGAACGGCCACCCCCCAACAAGACTCCGACGGATCGAACTCAAAAAGGTTGGAAAACCCGCCGGGTAACTGTTCCATTCTATACCTATCTCTCTCTCTCTCTCCAACAAAGTGCACCACCACGACACCCAAAAGACGGCAGCTGGTGTAACTGCAGTGACCTCAAGAGACTTTTATATTTTCATTGGACTAAATATTACCCCTAGACAACGATCGAGCTTATTTCTTATTGATTATTACTATACCTGCGCTTTAGATTGAGTATTGATGACGTATGTTATCTGAATGTTTGTATTAACCTTACTTTTGTGCCCCTTTATAAATAAAAACTTCTAAAAGATAGTGCCATCAGACTTCAACGGACCTCTCTATCTTTGCTGGTAAGTGATCCAGTTACGGGATACGTAACACCTCTAAGCCCCGGTCCACCATGTACCTATCTAAGAGTTTTTCAAAAACCATTGTACCTGCCTCAACCACTTCCTTTGGCACCTCATTCCATATATTTCAGCACTGCATAAAAAGGTTGCTCCTCAGGTCTCCCAAATCTTTCCCTTCTCACACTAAACCTGTGCACTCTAGTTTGGGCTTCCCTACCCTCAGGAAAAGTCCACCTTATCTTTGCCTCTCACATTTTAAACATTTCTAAAAGTCGCTCTCATTCTGTAACATTGCAAGGAATAAAGACGTAGCTTGGCCAAACTCTCCCTAAAATAAGCCCTCTAGTCATGGCAAATTCCTTGTAAATCTTTTCTGCACTCCATCCAGTGTAACTGCATCTTTCTATAACAGGGTAACCAAAACTGCACAAGGTATAGCAAGTGCAAACTCACCAACGACTTATTTTATTGGAACATCATGTGCTAGTTCCTATACTCTGACTGATCAAGGCCAGCATGTTAAATGCATTTTTCATCACCTGTCTATCTGTGCTTGTGTTTTCACTGTACCATGTATTTGAATTCCTAGGTCTGTTACATTAAACATCTCGATGCCCTATCATTCACAGTACATGTCTTTGTTGACTTGACTTTCCAAAATGCAACACCTCACAGATATGTGTATTGAAATCCACTTACCATGACTCAGGCAACTTCACTAACTGGTAAAGATACCCCTCTGTAATCTATAATAAACTTTTTCACTCCAACAATACTGCCTAATTTTTTGTCATCTGTAAGCACTGATCAAGCCTTGTGGATTTGCACAAAGACGTAGGAGCAGAATTAGGCTATCTGGCCCATCAAGTCTGCTCCACTATTCAATCATAGCTGATCCTTTTTTCCCTCCTCAGCCCCATTCCCCAGCCTTTTCTCAGTAAGCTTTGATGCTGTGTCCAATCAAGCATCTATTAATCACTGCCTTACATACACCCAAATAATCTGACCTCCACAGCTATCTGTGGTAACAAATTCCATAAATTCATTACCTTCTGGCTAAAGAAATTTTTCCACATCTGTTTTAAATGGACACTATCCTGAACCTGGGCCTTCTTGTTTAGACTCCCCCACCATGGGAAATATCCTTTCAACATCTACTCTGTCCAGGCCTCTCAACATTCAAAAGATTTCAATGAGATTCCTCCCTCATCCTTCTAAATTCCAGAGGTACAGACTCAGAGTATCAAATGTTCTTCACATGATAACCCTTTCAATCCTGGAATCATCCTTGTGAACCTTCTCTGAACCCTCTCCAATGCCAGCACATCTCTTCTGAGATGAAGAGCCTATAACTACAGACATCCCACCCTACAAAAACTCATTTCAAGGATGCACCACCACCATTTCAGGGAGGTAGCACCCCCGCCCCCTCCCGCAACCCCATATCCCCCCCCCCCCAGTCGACCTCAAGGGTGTATGTAATACTTTGTTTAGTGATTTTGTCTAATCTGTAAACCAAGTTGGGTATATGCAGAAAATGTGACATTAAAATATGTACTTATATTATCATGGAGTCATTTTTTTATTCTATTACAACTTTAAGCAACTCTACAGAGAGTTTGGCCTCATCACATAGGACATCAATGGAGTAACTCCTTAGCAGCTAGCCAGCTAGTTTAAATAACAATAGCTATGCTGATGAACGAATGACACCTGTTAAACTCACCTCAACACATCTCTTACACTTTAACCCACCATGGGCAATAGAAAAGTCGTTGTGGCAAACAGTGCAGTGAGCAACACTGTCATTATTTTTGAGATCGACTGTAAAGCCCACCCACAAAGGAAACTGATAGGTCTACTTAGCACGAAGAGAGACCAATCAGGATGCTCCCTCTCGCTCTTCCTCTTCAAAAAATCAATTTCTGGGATATTGTATATAATTTGCGGGCGTCAGGGAGCCATTATCAATATGCGGGAGACTCCCTGAACACTCTGCTACACAAACTGCAGCAACCCTTGCAGCAACAGTAAACTTGGCAATAAAGCTATCTATTCCATCATTAATCATTGATATACAGCATAGAAAATGAAGCGGTCAACACCAACCACTGCGGAATATGATAGAATTTAAAAAAACATAGAACATAAACATAGAATTCACCATGTATGTTGAGGAGAAGATAAAGCCATACTTATTTTACGTGGAATAAAGGGAATTACAGAGGCATGAGAGAGAAGCTAGCCAAAGTTGACTGGAAGGGAACACTAGCAGGGATGACAGCAGGACTGCAATGGATGGAATTTCTGGGGGCAATTCGGAAGGCACAGGACAGATACAACCCAAAGATGAAGAAGTATTCTGAAGGGTGGATCAACCATCCATTGTTGACAAGGGAAGCCAATTTTAGCATAAAAGGAAAAAAGACAGCACATAATATAGCAAAAATTAGTTGGAGGAAATTACAGGATTGTGAAACTTTTATCAACATAAGTGAACTAAAAAAGCAATAAGGAGAGAAAAGGTGAAATATGAAGGTAAGCTAATTAATTATACACAAACACAATTTTTTTCCAGATAAATAGAGAGTAAAAGAGAGGCAATAAAGGATGTCAGACCACAGGAAAATGATATTGGAGCTATCACAGTGGGGGACAAAGAAATGGTGGACAAAGTTAATAAATATTTTGCATCAGTCTTTACTGTGGAAGACACTATCAGTATGCCAGAAATTCATGTGTCAGGGAAAAAAGGTGAGTTAAGTTGCTGTTACTAAGAAGATCAGAAGAATCAAAATCAGAATTGAATATCACCCACATACATCATGAAATTTGTTAACTTTGTAGCAGCAGTAGAATGCAAGAAAGTATAAATATAGAAATTAAACCGAATATTAAATTATATTAATTTAATTTTCTGTATATTAAATAGTTAAATTAAATTAAGCATTGCAAAAACAGAAATAAAATAAGTGATGTAGTGTTCATGGGTTCAATGTCTATTTCAGAATCGTATGCCAGAGGGGAAGAAGCTGTTTCTGTGTGTGCCTTCAGGCTTCTGTAGCTCCTTCCTGATGGTAACAATGAGAAGGGGACATGTCCTGGGTGGTGTGGTCTTAATGATGGACATCGCCTTTCTGAGGTACCGCTCCTTGAAGACGTCCTGGATACTTACGGAGGCTGGTACCCATGATGGAGCTGACTAATTTTACAACTTATTGCAGATTACTTCAAACCTATAACCCGCTCCCCCACCCATACCAGACGGTGATGCAGTCAGTCAGAATGCTCTCCACGGTACATCTATTGAGTGTTTGAGTTTGAGTGTTTTAGGTGATAGATCAAATCTCCTCAAATTCCTAATACAATAAAGCCACTGTCTTGCTTTCTTTATAGCTATATCAACACGTTGGAATCAGACATTTTGACACCTAGGAATGTAAAAGTGCTCACTCCACTTCTATCGGTGTTCCCTCATCTTACCCTTTCCGAAGTCCATAATCAGCTCTTTGGTCTTAACACAGAGCGCGTGTTTGATGCTACAACAACACCCAACTAGCTGGTATATCTCACTTCTGTACATCCTCTCATCAGCATCTGAGATTCTGTCAACAATGGTTGTATCATCAGGAAATTTATAGATGGCATTTGAGCCATGCTGAGCCACACAGTCATGACTGGTGAAACAGTAGAGTAATAGGCTAGGTACACATCTCTGAGGTGCACCACTCTTGATTGACAATGAGGTGGAAATATTATTACCAATCTGAACAGATTGTAGTCTTCCAGTTAGGAAGTTGAGGATCCAGTTGCAGGGGAAGGTACATTTTGGCCTACATTTTGAGGCTTTTTGATCAGAACTCTAGGAACTATGGCGTTAAATGCTGAGCTATAGTCTATAAACAGCATCCTGACATAAATTGTCCAGGTGATCCAAGGCCATGTGGAAAGCCATCTGCTGTAGGCCTACTGTGGCGATAGGCAAATTGCAGTTTGTCCAGAGCCTTGCTGAGACAGGAGTTGATTCTAACCATGACCAGCCTCTCAAAGCATTTCATCACTGTTGATGTGAGTGCTACTAGATGATAATTGTCAAAGCAACTCACACCACTCTTCTTGAGCACTTGTATAACTGTTGCCCTTTTGACATGGGTGGGAACTTCTGACCGTAGCTGTAAGAGATTGAAAATGACATTGAATACTCCCCGTCAATTGGTTGGCACAAGAGTTCAGTGCCTTACCAGGTACTCCTTTGGGCCCACCACCTTGCAAGGGCTCACCCTGCTGAAAGACAGCCTGACGTCAGCCTCTGAGACAGAGATCACAGGGTTCAGTAGGGATCCTCACAACTGTAGTTTTATTCTCCCTTTTGAAGCAAGCATAAAAGGCATTGAGCTCATCTGGTATTGAAGCATCGCTTAGTAGGAAGTAATGTCCTGCAAACCCTGCCAATGTCACCTCCAACCTCGCTCGGAATTGTTTTCTCGCTCTTGAAATAGCCCTCCACAAGTCATACCTGGATCACTAGCCTTAAATGCCACATATCTAGCCCTCAGCAGACTATGAAACTTTTGGTTCATCCATGGCTTTTAGTTTGGGAATGTACAATAAGTTTTCATAAGCACACACCTATCCACACAGATTTTAATGAAGTCAGTGACAACTGTGGCATACTCATCCAGATTCAAAGACTATCTAAAGTGTCCTGTAAGTTCTCCTGTACTTCCCTTACCCATACCTTCTTGGTGCTCACTACTGGTGCTGTTGTCCTCAGGGAATAAAATTACAGCTAGGTGATCATACTTTCCAAAATGTGGGTGTGGAATAGCATAGTAAGCACTCTTGATCTTAGTATAACAGGGGTCCAGTGTATTGTTTCCTCTGGTGCTACAAGTCATTTGTTGATAATAATAATTAGTGACTTATCTAAGTTGGCCTGGTAAAGATCTGCCAAAATAATGGGGAAGGCATCAGGATGTGCTGTTTCATGCCTGTTGAGGTTACATCATTCAATTTGGCTACAGCTTGTTTACCATTGGCCTGAGGTGGAATGTATACCACTACCAAAATGATCGCTGAAATCTCTTGCAGCAGATAAAATGGCCAGCACTTGATTGCGAAGTGCTCCAAGTATAGTGAACAGAAGTGGGACTGCACCGCCACATTTCTACACCATGAGGAATTGATCATAAAGCATACACCTCCACCTCTGCTTTTGAGAGACTCAACAGACTTATCTTGGCAGTCAGACTTAAGATGCTTGGGAAGCTGAAATGTCTGCATGTAAGACAGTCACCTGGACCAGGTTGACTACACACCAGGGTTCTGAAAGAGGTAGCTAAAGACACTGTGGAGGTATTAGAAATGATCTTTCAAGAATCACAAGATTCTGGAATAGTTCCAGAGACTGGAAAACTGTAAATATCACACCACTTTTTAAGAAGGGACACAAGTAGAAGAAAGAAAATTATAGGGCAGTTAGCAAAACTTGAGTGGTTGGAAAGAAGTTGAAGTCCATTATTAAAGATGAGGTTTCAGAGTATTTGAACACACGTGATAAAATAGGACAAAGTAAGCATGGTTTCCTTAATAGAAATCTTGCCAAACAAACCAGCTGCAATTATTTGTTGAAAAAATACAAGCAGGATAGAGAAAGGACAGTCTGTGGATGGTGTTTACTTGGATTTTCATAAGGTGTTTGACATGCTGCCTTAACAAGAGCCCATGGTATTGGGAAAGATCCTCCTCCCATCCACTCTATCTAGGCCTTCTGGCATAGATAAAAGATTGGCCGACTGGCCGGAGGCAAAGAGTAGGAATAGAGGGAGACTTTCTTGGTTGGCTGCCGGTGACTAATGGTGTTCTGCAGGGGTCAGGGTTGGGACCACCTCTTTTCATGCTCTATGTCAATGATTTAGTAAATGGAATTGATGGTATTGTGGCCATCATATTGCAGATAATATGAAGACAGATCAAGGGCAGGTTGTGTTGAGGAAGTATGGAGTCTACAGAAGGACTTAGACAAATTAGGGCAAAGAAGTAGCAGATGGAATATAATGTTGGGAAATGTATGGCCATGTACTTAGGAATAAAGGCGTAGACTATTTTCTAAATGGGGAGAAAATTCAAAAATCAGAGGTGCAAAGGGACTTAGGAGTCCTTTTGCTGAATTCCCTGAAGGCTAACTTGCAGGTTATGTCAGTGGTAAGGAAGGCAAATGCAATGTTAGCATTCATTCAGAGAGGACTAAAGTATAAGAGCAA
This sequence comes from Hemitrygon akajei, assembly GCF_048418815.1. NCBI lineage: Eukaryota > Metazoa > Chordata > Chondrichthyes > Myliobatiformes > Dasyatidae > Hemitrygon > Hemitrygon akajei. The sequence continues at coordinate 105,392,557 of NC_133126.1, forward strand.
GGGTTTAATGCTGAGGCTTTATAAGGCAATAGTCAAGCTGCACTTGAAGTTTTGGGCCCCGTACCTAAGAAGAGATGTGCTGGCATTGGAAAGGGCCCAGAGGAGCTTCAGGAGGATGATTCTGAGAATGAAAGGGTTAACATGTGAGGAGCGTTTGATGGTTCTAGGCCAGAACTAACTGGGGTGCGGAGGGGAACCTCATTAAATGTTATCAAATGCAAAAGGCCTAGATAGAGTGGATGTGGGGAGGATGTTTCCTATAGTGGGAGTCAGGACCAGAGGGCACAAGCTCAGCACAGAGGGATGTCCATTTATAACAGAGATGTGGACACATTTCTTTAGCCAGAGGGTTGCGAATCAGTGGAATTCATTGCCAAGTCACTGCCTATATTTAAAGCAGAGACATGTTTAGTTCTTGATTAGCCAGGGCAGGAGAATAGGATTGAGTGATAATAAATCAGCCACAATGGAATGGCAGAGCAGACTCAATAGGCCAAATGGTCTAATTCTGCTCCTATGTCTTATGGACTCATTTTAGCAGTGGTCTGTTTGCAGGGATTAGCATAGCAGATATTAGCAAATCTGGGTGTCCAAGGTGGGGACAAGGCACCGCCCTCCAAGCCCCATGGATGTTAGTATAAACCAGGTCTAATATGTTCTCCCCAACAAGTGCTAGCAAAGTCCAAAGTTGATAAAATTTAGGTAGGATTAAGTTTGCATGATTAAAATTCCCAATAAATAAAGAATCCGTTGGGGTGTGAGGTTTGCACATCACTGATGTTTCTGTACAGCTTACACACTGCTTTCACAGCATTAGTACAAAGAGGAATATAGACAGCCACAATCATAATGGCAGTGAACTCCCTTTTTAAATAGTAGGGCCTGCGCTTCACTGTTAAGAACTCTACCAGCAGTGAACAGAGGGTTGCTACTACACACCACACACCAGTTTTTTGTTAATATATAGATACACAGCTCTCCCCCGCGGATCTTACCAGAGATCACAGCATTTCCATCTGCACAAAAAGAGGCAGGTCCCTCTGGCTGGATGGCTGTGTTTTGGGTGGTGCCTTGGAGTCACATTTCTGCAAGGATAAGCAAGCAGCAGATCCTCATCTTGCATTTGGCCCACCGCAGACATAGGTAATCCAATTTGTTTTCCAGGGATTGAACATTGGAAAGATGTATTGACATGAAAGCCAGCCTAACGGGTTTTGCTTTTTGTCAAGCAGATTCCAGCTCACTTACTGCGCTTCTGTTTTCTCACTATCACTTTGGCACATCCTTTTCAGGAATTTTGTAGCAGTTGATGACAACTCTGTGGTGTAAGCGCTTGGTCCATGGAATAACCAAACACTATGCAGCTCCACCATTATCAGACTCATTAGTGATGTAGACTTACAGCATTTTTGTATTTTTAACAACCAGCAGGGGTCTTGCAATCATAGGGACATACAAGACAAAAACTGAACCATTTGCTTGACCCAGAGTGGCCACACCTCTACCTTCACAACAAGTAGAACATTAGCTACTTGTCAATCTGTTGGGACCTTACCTATCGCTAGCGGGTACATGAGGGTACTAGTTAAAGCTGTAGGAAAACATCTCTTGCCTCTCTTCATAAACTGGGGGGTATCTCATGAGGCCTAGAGGACTAATCCACCTTAAAAGAGACCTAACATTACCACCCGCCTTATCTTGAAATTCCTTTGCACATTAGTATGCTCCACTCCACACAATTTCCCTAGCTGCCACCTTCTCCTCCTTGGTAATTTACTGATGTAATTTATTTATTTAGAATTTCACCCTCAACCTTTGCTTCCAAGCATACTTTATGCTCCATCCTTTTCCCTACATACGTACATAACTTGCATCAACGAGACCTTGCTGCCAGGAAAACTCAAGCTGTGGTGATTCCAGTTTGGCATACTCCCAAGACTCATGTGGCCTTTAACGGTGTGTGAAATCCCCATCAACAAGGTGAAAAAGCTCGAAAGAGTGATCAGCACACACGTGAAACAGTGGCTTGGACTTCCATGATGCTTAAGTCACGTGTTGGACTGTACAGGAACGGCAAATTGGAATTACCAATTACAAGTCTTGTGGAAGAATACAAATGCACCAAAGCAAGGTTGGTCCTTACCCTCACTGAATCTGAAGATACTGTTATTCGAACAGCAGCCCCCCCGTGTGGTAACGGGGAGGAAGTGGACCCCATCTGAAGCCTTTCAGAGTGCTAGGTCTGCTCTTCACTTCAGGGATGTGGTTGGCCAAGTCCAACATGGGAGAGCCGGTCTCGGGCTCGTCCCAAAGGCCCCTCAATGGCACAAGGCAACATCAGTGCAGGAGAGACAGCTCGTGGTGGAGGAGGTGAGGAGACAGGAGGAGGCAAAGCGACACACCAGAGCCGTTTCAATGGACTAATTGGGAGAGCTTGGAAAAGAGGAAACTCAATTGGCATGACATCTGGGAGATGGAGGGATCTCGGCTAAGTTTTGTCATCAGAGCCACTTATGACCTCCAACAAAACATCTCAAAATCTGAACCAGTGGTGGGGAGAAGACCCCACTTGCTCTCTTTGTCAAGCACCTGGATCAGTAAGGAACATTTTAACAGGATGCACCATAAGCCTCAGCCAGGGGCGGTATATTTGGCGGCATAACCAAGTTCTCAGACAGCTGGCATCAATCTTGGAACAGAGGCAAACCACCATAAACGCTCTCTCACAAACATTGGCAGGAAATATCCACATTACTCGATTTGCACCAGCAGGCCAACCTCCAGAGCACCAAGTAAAATCAAAGGATATAAGCACTCTGCATATTGCACGGGATTGGAAAATGGATGTGGACTTGCAAAAAAAGCTTGTGTTTCCCCCAGACATTGCGGCTACAACACTCCGGCCAGACATAGTCCTGTGGTCCACAACAGCCAAGCTGGCATATGTTGTGGAATTGACAGTACCATGGGAAGATGGCATTGAAGAAGCTTATGAGAGGAAAAAGACCAAGTACTCTGAACTGGCAACTGAAGCTACTCAGAAAAGCTAGAAGGTCAAGATTTTCCCTGTAGAAGTGGGATGCAGGGGATTCATTGCTACATCTACGACCAGTCTATTGAAGAAGGTGGGGGTGAGGGGTGTCTCCCTCCAACAAGCAATCAAGTCCTTGTCAAACGCAGCAGAGGAAAGCAGCAATTAAAATTGGATTTGGATTAAAAGGAAAGACAACAACTGGGCTGCAAGATGAAGACAGGAGGGTACAGAACTGAGGGGGGTGTATCTGGGACAACAGGTAGCACTGTTGAGCCCTCTGGAGACGTTGTGGGCTTATCAACGAAATGTCAAAGAAGGAGGATGCCCACCTGATGACCCTGATGATATAGCTACCCTCCTTATCACCACTCCAAGCCACTGCCAACATCAACAATGTCAACTTTATCATTGGGATTGAAACATCAAGTCCTAGTAGCTTTACCTAAGTGATCCTACTGATTCTCTAATTATCCTCTTGATATATTCATATCAAGATATGTTAAACCGGCTAGTGGCGTAGTGGCAACAATGCTGGACTTCGCGGCGAGAGGTCCAGAGTTTGAATCCGGCCGGCTCACTTGCACGCCCTCCATCCGTGCCTGGGTTGAGTGTCGAGCTAGCAACTCCACCTTGTTAAAAAAAAACCTGGAGAGGGATGGGCTCCGCCAGATTTCAGATGCCCAAGACACGTCGTACGATGAGCAATCACCAAAAAGATCGATGCAAAAAGCTTGTCATGACGGCGCCCTGACCACTCCACCAGGAGTTAAGAGCGCGCGTGCACGCACACACACACACACACTCACTCACTCACTCATAGAATGCCTTGGGATTCTCTTTAATCCTACTTGCCAAGGACATTTTATAGTCCCTCCTGACTTTTCTAATTCCCTTCTTGAATTTTTTTCCTGGCTTTTTTTTTCCCCCATCATTAACAAGGGCTGTGTTTGATTTTAGCCTCCTAAACCTATAATACACTCTCTTTTCTCCTTGACTAAATTCATCATCTCTCTCGAATTCAAGATTCCCTACTTTGCTATCCTTGCCTTTTTCCTTTATACTAGAACATATGTGTCTGTACTCTGCAGTTGGTCTTTAAACACCCTCCACATGTCTGATATTGTCATGCCCCCAAAAAAGCAGTACACAATTAACTATCTATAGCTCCTGCCTAGCACTCTCAGAATTTGCCCTGTTCCAAGCTAATACTCTTTCACATCATACTTAACCATTTTATAGTTATCTTAACACTTTTCACTCTCACTGAGAGGCTCATTCCCCAAAACCAAGTCCAGTATAATTCCTTCTCTTGTTGGACTACCTACATGTTAATTTGTGAAACCCTCCTGGATTCTGCCCCATCTAAACCTTCTCTACTATGGAGGTCAGTCTATATCAGGGAAGTTGAAGTCACCCACTACAACAAACCTGTTGCTTTTACACCAGCCCCATCCTCAATATCCCTGTGCTATTGGGGGAGGGTGGAGGAGTTCCTTGTGATTTTACTTTTTTTTTAAACTTTTAAAACAAACCTATTTCGAATCAGTAGATGAGTCCTCCATTTTGTCTTCTAATTGCAGCTGTATTATTGTTCCTGATTATACAACTCCCCTCCATGCCCTTTCCACAGTAAATCCTGGAAAATTAAGCATCCATTCCTATCCCTCACTCAACCAAGTCTCTGCAACAGCATCATAGTTCCCTGTACTTATCTACAATCCAAGTTCATCACCCTTACCCATCATACCCCTAACATTAAAATACAGATATTGCAATCCATTCACCCCATTGTGTCCAATACCTGATTGTGACATTACCTTTCTCTCAATCACTTTGGGACCAGGTGCTCTGATTTCCATTCGCCTGCCAAATTAGTTTAAATGCTGCCAAGTAGCACCAGTGAACCCCCTAGCCAGGATAAGATGCAATCCCTCCCTACATTCACAACACAGTACCTCATCCCCCTTTCTACCTGTGTCATTGGTGCCAATGTACACCATTTGAGAATGCTTTGCTGCCCCTGAAAAACCTTTCACACTAACGCCTAAGAGTTAACACTCCATCCTGGTATCTCTTTCAGGCCAACAAAATATCTTATCTGTCCCCATAATTACAGAGTATCCTATCACTATTGCACTACCTACCTCTACCCTTCTCTGCTGAGCCACAGAGGACCCAGTCTAATTAGCTTAATTGCTGCTGCTGTGCTGATGGGCTATCTCTACCACACACACCCCACCTCCAGCAGCATCCAAAGGAATACACTTGTTGGTCACAGGAGGAAAAGGCAGTCTCCATCTCTTCCACTTACCTCTGCTGGTCATCATTCGACTATCTGTAACTTATACAGTAGGTGAGACCACCTCATCAAAACTTCTGCGCATGATACTCTCAGCATTCTCCATTAACCGTAAGTACTTTCAACTCCAGCACCAGTCCTTTACATGGTCAATCAGAAACCACAGGTCCTTAAGACCATAAGACATGCGGCCATTAAACCAATCCCAGATTCCACTCAACCCCATACACCTGCCTTCGCCATATCCTACAGACCCCTGGCACTGTGTCTCTGGCACAGACCTCTGGAAATCTAGTGATTTCCACAGTGAAGACTGATGTATTCATTGGGTTCACCTGCCATTTCTTTGTCTCCCATTACTATAACCATATAACAATCACAGCACGGAAACAGGCCATTCCGACCCTCCTAGTCCGTGCCGAACTCTTAATCTCACCTAGTCCCACCTACCCGCACTCAGCCCATAACCCTCCACTCCTTTCTTGTCCATATACCTATCCAATTTTACCTTAAATGACACAACTGAACTGGCCTCTACTACTTCTACAGGAAGCTCATTCCACACAGCTATCACTCTCTGAGTAAAGAAATACCCCCTCGTGTTTCCCTTAAACTTTTGCCCCCTAACTCTCAAATCATGTCCTCTCGTTTGAATCTCCCCTACTCTCAATGGAAACAGCCTATTCACGTCAACTCTATCTATCCCTCTCAACATTTTAAATACCTCGATCAAATCCCCCCCTCAACCTTCTACGCTCCAATGAATAGAGACCTAACTTGTTCAACCTATCTCTGTAACTTAAGTGCTGAAACCCAGGTAACATCCTAGTAAATCGTCTCTGCACTCTCTCTAATTTATTGATATCTTTCCTATAATTCGGTGACCAGAACTGTACACAATATTCCAAATTTGGCCTTACCAATGCCTTGTACAATTTTAACATTACATCCCAACTTCTGTACTCAATGCTCTGATTTATAAAGGCCAGCGTTCCAAAAGCCTTCTTCACCACCCTATCTACATGAGACTCCACCTTCAGGGAACTATGCACTGTTATTCCTAGACCTCTCTGTTCCACTGCATTCCTCAATGCCCTACCATTTACCCTGTATGTTCTATTTGGATTATTCCTGCCAAAATGTAGAACCTCACACTTCTCGGCATTAAACTCCATCTGCCAACGTTCAGCCCATTCTTCTAACCGGCATAAATCTCCCTGCAAGCTTTGAAAACCCACCTCATTATCCACAACACCTCCTACCTTGGTATCATCAGCGTACTTACTAATCCAATTTACCACCCCATCATCCAGATCATTTATGTATATTACAAACAACATTGGGCCCAAAACAGATCCCTGAGGCACCCCGCTAGTCACCGGCCTCCATCCCGATAAACAATTATCCACCACTACTCTCTGGCATCTCCCATCTAGCCACTGTTGAATCCATTTTATTACTCCAGCATTAATACCTAACGACTGAACCTTCTTAACTAACCTTCCATGTGGAACTTTGTCAAAGGCCTTGCTGAAGTCCATATAGACTACATCCACTGCCTTACCCTCGTCAACATTCCTCGTAACTACTTCAAAAAATTCAATAAGGTTTGTCAAACATGACCTTCCACGCACAAATCCATGCTGGCTACTCCTAATCAGATCCTGTCTATCCAGATAATTATAAATACTATCTCTAAGAATACTTTCCATTAATTTACCCACCACTGATGTCAAACTGACAGGTCTATAATTGCCAGGCTTACTTCTAGAACCCTTTTTAAACAATGGAACCACATGAGCAATACGCCAATCCTCCGGCATAATCCCCGTTTCTAATGACATCTGAAAGATCTCCGTCAGAGCTCCTGCTATCTCTACACAAACTTCCCTCAAGGTCCTGGGGAATATCCTGTCAGGACCCGGAGATTTATCCACTTTTAAATTTCTTAAAAGTGCCAGTACTTCCACCTCTTTAATTGTCATAGGTTCCATAACTTCCTTACTTGTTTCCCACACCTTACACCATTCAATATCCTTCTCCTTAGTGAATACCGAAGAGAAGAAATTGTTCAAAATTTCTCCCACCTCCCTCGGCTCCACACATAGCTGACCACCCTGATTCTCTAAGGGACCAATTTTATCCCTCACTATCCTCTTGCTTTTAATATAACTGTAGAAGCCTTTCGGATTTACTTCCACCTTATTTGCCAAACCAAACTCGTAACTTCTTTTAGCTTTTCTAATCTCTTTCTTAAGTTTCCTTTTACATTCTTTATATTCCTCGAGCAATTCCTTTACTCCATGCTGCCTATATCTATTGTAGACATCCCTCTTTTTTCGAACCAAGTTTCTAATATCCCTTGAAAACCATGGCGCTTTCAAACCTTTAACCTTTCCTTTCAACCAAACAGGAACATAAAGATTCTGTACCCTCATAATTTCACCCTTAAATGACCTCCATTTCTCTATTACATCCTTCCCATAAAACAACTTGACCCAATCCACTCTCTCTAAATCCCTGCGCATCTCCTCAAAGTTAGCCTTTCTCCAATCAAAAATCTCAACTCTAGGTCCAGTCCTGTCCTTCTCCATAATTATATTGAACCTAATGCTATTGTGATCACTGGACCCGAAGTGCTCCCCAACACATACATCTGTCAGCTGACCTATCACATTCCCCAACAGGAGATCCAACACTGCCCCATCTCTAGTCGGTACTTCTATGTATTGTTGCAAAAAACTATCCTGCACACATTTCACAAACTCTAAACCATCCAGCCCTTTTACAGAATGAGCTTCCCAATCTATGTGTGGAAAATTAAAATCTCCCACAATCACCACCTTGTGTTTACTACAAATATCTGCTATCTCCTGTTATGATACCAGCCCCCTCCTTTGTGAGAATTGCAAGAGCCCTAGTGAAAGGGGGGTCAATGACCCGAGAGAGAGAGAGACAGGCTGAATGGACACAGGAAATGGAAAGACAGCAACGTGCTGGATACCGCATTCCACTGGGACAAAAGCTGGCGACTGTGGCATTGTTCTCAGGAGACACCTGGGAACTGCAGACGTGCCAACTCGCAGGGACATTGTAAAGCCCTCGGGCAAAGTGGGCTGGTTGAGAGAGAGATTGCATCACCTGCAACCTGATTGACACCTGAGATCCCGTGAGGCAGTATAAAGAAGGGTCTGAAAGAGGACGACCCTCAGACGCACCAAGGAGACACCAAGAAGCACGATACCGCTTCCCGTGGGAACGGGAAGCCATTTTGAAGCAAGCCACGTGCGTTAAATTCCGAATGCGGGGTTTGTGGCTGGAACCAACGGAAAACCGCTTTTATTTAACACCAGGGAAGCCAAATCCTCTGAGGCTGAGGGTTTGATTCATAAAGACAACGGCAAGTGTCTCTTTTCCTAACAATCTCTCTCTCTCTCCAACACGTGACACCAAAAGGGAAAAGCCTGCAGACTTCAGAGTGACTCTTTATATTTCCAATTGGACTCAGTATTATACCCTAGACAACGAAAGAGTTTATTTCTGAGTGATTATTAATGTACCTGCGTTTTAGATTGAGTATTGACGCATGTTATCTGAATGTTTGTATTAACCTTAATTTTTGTGCCCCTTTATTAATAAAACTTTTGAAAATAGTACCATTGGACTTCAACTGACATATCTATCTTTGCTGGTAAGTGAAACCAGTTACTGGTTTCATAACAAGTGGGGTTCTCGTCTCGGGATTTGACACCAAAAAGGGGGAGGTCAGTCAATCGGGATTGTAAGTCAAAAAAAAATAATTTGGATCTGGTACGCAGGTAGCCAGACAGAAAAACCAGCAAAGATGGACGTGTGTGAATTTATGAAAAACGCGACTGTGGCGGCGCTAGAGGTGAGCACCAAAGCAGACTTGTTAAATTTGGCGAAGGGGTTAGAACTGGAAAACGAGCAGGATCAAGCTGAGAAGCAAAGACAGCATGAAATTCGGATCAGAGAGTTAGCAGCAGCCGAGAGAGCGGCAGCGGGGAGAGAAAGAGAGAGGGAGGAGCTAAGGAGAGAGCGGTTTAATGTTAGTCGGGAGCTGAGAGTAGTACCTCCGTTCGAAGAGACGGATGTTGATAATTATTTCTTGCTTTTTGAAAAGGTGGCAGTGAACCAGAAGTGGCCACAAGAGCAGTGGGTCGCGTTGTTACAAAGTGTGTTAGCAGGAGGGAGGATTTGGGCAGCCATGATGCCGACCCGCCGACCGGCGAGTGCGGTGGCCCCGCCCCTAGAGTCCCAAAGCTATCGCGCATGCGCGGTCACTCGCAGCCTGTCGGAAAAAGCGGCTGAGAAAGAGGACAGTTTAAATGAAGCCAGCGGTAATCTGGCCAAGATGTTTGTACCGACCCTGTACCATGAGGGTTCCGAGGGTGGTAAAACAGAAAGCAGTATAGTAAAAGGGGGTAAGGGAGAGGAAATAGCCCTGCCCTTAGTGAAGAGAAAGGTCCTAGAGGTAGGAACTAAAGTTGAGAAACGGATAAAGTTGTTAAAATGTCCAGAGTTGGACATGGTTAATCTGTCTGGTTTGGCAGAATTGTTTGAAGAAGTTCAGAGTTCTAAAGGTGTTCTCGATGGTCCCGAGAGTGAAATGAGGGCAGTCTTAGAGAGGAAGGGTATCCTTGCTGTGGAGAAGTCAGCTGAAATGGCCGAGGAGGTTGTTTCAGCTCGCAGGGTTGCGCCTTCCCCAACGGGGGGCTGCCTAGAGAGTAACTGGAAGGATCGGGGGACGTTAGAATTTGAAAAAGGTACGGGTATTGAAAGCCTGGAAGAGGCCAATGTCCCTTTTGAGTGTGTCCAAGATGGGGGCGCACGTGGTGCTGAACCTGGTAACAGAGCTCAGGGGAAGTCTGAGGTGTTTGATTCAGGGGGACGGGGCGGCCGTCTTTGTGGATCAGATAGGGTTGGTTCAGTAGGAAAAGGGTTAACCTTGGTAACCGTGGGAAGTGTGAGTTCCACGGTGTTTGTATTCGAGAGTGGGGCCAAGGTTAATGCCGAATTTAAGGGGGGAATGAGGATTGTTATTGAAGGAAACGGAAAGTCTGTAGTTCCCAAGTCGAAGGAAGAAATTTTAAACCTGGCAGATCGCTCACAGAGTGAGTCGGGAAATAGCGGGGCCCCCCACTCTATTGTTACGCCAGGGTGGGGTGTGAAGAGGTTGCATTCGAAATGCTACCTGAAAGAGGAGTTGGAATTAAAAACAAATAGCCTGAAGGGTCTTGACAGTTTGGGGCATGGTGTTGGAAAAAATAGCCCCGATGAACGAGGCGGGCGGGAGTTCACCACGCCAAATTACTCAAAGTCCCAACGGGGGGACTTGCCAGAAAAGAGGTGACGGTTAATGGGGATGCCATTTTTTTTTTAAACAGCAAAGCAGGTTTTACGGGTTGCGCCAAAGCCTGTGAATAATAAAGACAGACCTTTGGAGACCTGCCGGCGAAGTAAACCGACCGAAACGATTAGTATTCGCATAAACTTTTGTAGATGCACCTAAGCTAAGATCACACCTCCGCAGTTTTGTGGCTGAAAACAATAAATAAATAGGTGGTTATTGAATTGAAGTCTGATGCTACAAGACTTTAAGATATTAAGATGTTAAGATATTAACTAAAGGGGCACTGTACTTGTTAACTGTTTAGATGCTGACTTGAATGTATAACTGTATTACTCTGTAGTGAAAAGAAAAGCTTCTGTATTGTATTAGATTCAAAATTTCTGAAAGACTGTACCACTCTGGGTTTTAACCGCTGGTAAAAACCTTTTTAAGAGGGGAGGTGTTATGATACCAGCCCCCTCCTTTGTGAGAATTGCAAGAGCCCTAGTGAAAGGGGGGTCAATGACCCGAGAGAGAGAGAGACAGGCTGAATGGACACAGGAAATGGAAAGACAGCAACGTGCTGGATACCGCATTCCACTGGGACAAAAGCTGGCGACTGCGGCATTGTTCTCAGGAGACACCTGGGAACTGCAGACGTGCCAACTCGCAGGGACATTGTAAAGCCCTCGGGCAAAGTGGGCTGGTTGAGAGAGAGATTGCATCACCTGCAACCTGATTGACACCTGAGATCCCGTGAGGCAGTATAAAGAAGGGTCTGAAAGAGGACGACCCTCAGACGCACCAAGGAGACACCAAGAAGCACGATACCGCTTCCCGTGGGAACGGGAAGCCATTTTGAAGCAAGCCACGTGCGTTAAATTCCGAATGCGGGGTTTGTGGCTGGAACCAACGGAAAACCGCTTTTATTTAACACCAGGGAAGCCAAATCCTCTGAGGCTGAGGGTTTGATTCATAAAGACAACGGCAAGTGTCTCTTTTCCTAACAATCTCTCTCTCTCTCCAACACGTGACACCAAAAGGGAAAAGCCTGCAGACTTCAGAGTGACTCTTTATATTTCCAATTGGACTCAGTATTATACCCTAGACAACGAAAGAGTTTATTTCTGAGTGATTATTAATGTACCTGCGTTTTAGATTGAGTATTGACGCATGTTATCTGAATGTTTGTATTAACCTTAATTTTTGTGCCCCTTTATTAATAAAACTTTTGAAAATAGTACCATTGGACTTCAACTGACATATCTATCTTTGCTGGTAAGTGAAACCAGTTACTGGTTTCATAACACTCCTTACACATTTGTTCTTCCAACTCACGCTCCCCATTAGGTGGCCTATAATACACTCCTATCAGTGTTACTACACCTTTCCCATTCCTCAATTCCACCCAAATAGCCTCCCTAGAGGAGCTCTCTAATCTATCCTTCCAAAGCACCGCCATAAGATTTTCTCGGACAAGCAATGCAACACCTCCTCCTCTGGCCCCTCCTACTCTATCACACCTGAAGCAACTAAATCCAGGAATATTTAGTTGCCAATCACACCCTTCCTGCAACCATGTTTCACTAATAGCTACAACATCATAATTCCAGGTATCAATCCACGCTTTAAGCTCATCCACCTTTCTTACAATGCTCCTAGCATTAAAATAGATACATTTAAGATACTCTCCACCTCCTCCTCTCTTTTCATCCCTAGCAATGCATTCAAATTTATTATCCTTTTCTTTCTTCTCCCCTACATCTTCAGGCTGAGCGCATCCCTTCTCCATCACCTGCCTTTCCTCCCTCACACACTGTCTACTTACTTGCTCTACTGGTGAACTAACCTCCTCTCCCATAGTTTCCTCAAATTGATTTCTGCCCCCCCATCTTACTAGTTTAAAGTCTGCCCTGTAGCCCTAGCAAACCTCCCCGCTAGGATATTGTTCCCCCCAGGAATCAAGTGTAACCCGTCCTTCTTGAACAGGTCACGCCTGCCCCAGAAGAGGTCCCAATGATCCAGAAACTTGAATCCCTGCCCCCTGCTCCAATCCCTCAGCCACGCATTCATCCTCCACCTAATTCCATTCCTACTCTCACTGTCGCGTAGCACAGGCAGTAATCCCGAGATTACTACCTTTGCGGTCCTTCTTCTTAACTGCCTTCCTAACTCCCTATATTCTCGTTTCAGGACCTCTTCCTCTTTCCTACCTATGTCATTGGTACCTACATGTACCACCACCTCTGGCTCCTCACCCTCCCACTTCAGGATATCTTGGACGCGATCAGAAACGTCCCGGACCCTGGCACCAGGGAGGCAAACTACCATCCAGGACTCCCAATCACCTCCACAGAACCGCCTGTCTGAACCCCTGACTATCGAGTCCCCTATTACTATGGTCCTCTTTCTTCTATCCCTACCCTTCTGAGCTACAGGGCCGTCCTCTGTGCCGGAGGCCCGGCCACTGTCACTTCCTCCAGGTAGGCTGTCCCCCCCAACAGTACTCAAACATGAGTACTTATTGTCAAGGGGTACAGCCACTGGGGTACTCTCTGGTACCTGCCCCTTCCCCTTCCTGACCGTGACCCACCTACCTGCCTCCCGTGGCCCCGGAGTGACCACCTGCCTGTAACTCCTCTCTATCACCTCCTCACTCTCCCTGACCAGGCGAAGGTCATCGAGCTGCAGCTCCAGTTCCCTAACTCGGTCCCTCAGGAGCTGCAGTTTGACGCACCTGGCGCAGATGTGGACGTCCGGGAGGCTCGGAGACTCCAGGATCTCCCACATCCGACACTGAGAACAAGAAGCTGCCCTCACACTCATACTTCCCGAATAACTGAAAATAACAAGGAGAACTAAAAGATAAGCCTACTGTGCCCTCTTCCGCCTAAGCCCTCTGAGCCCAAGCCCTACACTCTGCTCCCGGCTCACTCCGCTGCCCGCAAACGAAGCTGCCCGCTGCTTAAGGCTGCGTTCTTTTTATATCTTCCCTCCTTCCCAGGCCTCCTTCACGCGCCTGCGCAGTCCCGCCTCTCAGAACTCCGATCTGAGAAGCAATTTGAAAATGGCCGCCGCCGCACTTCTTCTCAAAGCCTCGCTGTCCTCTTCCAAAAGAGAACTACCTCACTCCTTCTCTCCTTTTTATATCTTCCCTCCTTCCCAGGCCTCCTTCACACGCCTGCGCAGTCCCGCCTCTCAGAACTCCGATCTGAGAAGCAATTTGAAAATGGCCACCGCTGCACTTCTTCTCAAAGCCTCGCTGTCCTCTTCCAAAAGAGGACCTCACCAGTATCATTTTCCAGAGTCTAATATCAACCCTCACCTCCCTTTTACTCTTTATATAACTGAAAAATCTTTTAGTATCCTACTTTGTTATCGGCTAGTTTGCCCTCATTTTTCATCTTTTCCCTTCTTATAGCTTTTTTAGCTGCCTTTTGTTGGATTTTAAAAGCTTCCCAATCATCCAACTTCCCACACACTTTTGCTACATTATATGTCCTTTCCTTAGCTTTTATGCAATCCTGAACTTCTCTGTCAGCCATGGTTGCCTTCCCCTGCTAATTCAGGGCAAACTCTTCAGTGGAACATATCAATCCTGCACCATGTGAACTATTTCCAGAAACTTCAGCCACATCTGCTCTGGCATCATCCACACCAGTATCCTCCTCCAGTCCACCTGTGTGTTACCAAATGATTGTTTTTTTTTAAGTGAGTGCTTTTCTACAACTGAAGTGTATCGGGACACTGGCAGTCTCTGTGACGTTTGAGCTACTGTAATAGGAACAACAGTTCTAAGGGAAACTTCGCCAGAACATGCCTATGCTCATCATCTGACACTGAAGCTTCAAAAAATATACTCAACCACAGTACGTAAACCTCAGGCACAGGCAATCCCAAAAATAGCAGCTCTACTACAGCCTGTTTCCCTTTCATATCTACAAGAAACAACAGTAACAAGCTCTTAACCAAATAACAACTTTGAAAAGCAGCTGGCTCTTACCCTCTGTTCCTTGGGCTCACTGCAAATGGACAAGCAAGCTCTTAACAAAAAAAAAAACAATTAGATCTTGTTTAATTCTCTCAAATTTAAACCTGCACCAATTTTGGACTCTCATCTGTGGATCTGACCTATCTGTTTCCATTACAGGTGGCCCCTGTTTTTTGAACTTTTGCTTTACGACAGCTCACTGTTACAAAAGACCTCCTGTTTTCACTAACCAAAGAGGATCTTCGCTTTTACGAAAAAAAGACGCTTGCTTTATATGGGTGTTTACCCTGAGAAAGACTAACATGACCATGAAGCCTTGTGCGGGTAGTAGTGTGCACAAGCGTGTACGTGGGTATGCATGTACGTATGTATGCGTGTATGTGCGTAGGCGTGTACATCCTGATTTTTTTCTCCAAATCGATTTTGGCTCGCTGTCTTACCGATTTTGATACGTGAAACTACACCGTACATACAGTATTTCTACTATATATAGGCTGTATATTTATCATATCATTCCTGCTTTTACTATATCTTTGTGTTATTTTACGTTTTGCGTGTAGGTTATTTTTTGGGTCTGGGAACGCTCAAGAATTTTTCCCTTTATAAATTAATGGTAATTGCTTCTTCGCCTTACAACATTTCGGCTTACAAACTGTTTCATAGGAACGCTCCACCTTTGGATAGCGGGGAAACCGGTACTTCTTAAAAGTAATAGAATTATGGTCATTAGGGCAAAAGAGAAGGTATTGTACCCTCCCAAGTACAGCCTTCGAGATATCAACTCAGGAAACTTTCCTCTACACATTCCACAAATTAAATCCCATCCAGACCTTAAACCCTCTGTCCAGCCCAGTCAATAGCAGGGAAATCTAAATATTCACTAATATAACCCTGTTATTCGAAAAACTATTTCTTGACATACCTGCAGAATTAATGGTAAGACTCTTGGCAGTGTGGCGGATCAGAGGGATCATGGGGTCCAAGTCCATAGGATGCTCAAAGCAGCTGCGCATGTTGACTCTGTGGTTAAGAAGGCATACGGTGTATTGACCTTCATCAATCGTGGAAGTGAATATAGGAGCCAAGAGGTAATATTGCAGCTATATAGGGCCCTGGTAAGACCCCACTTGGAGTACTGTGCTCAGTTCTGGTCGCCTCACTACAGGAAGGATGTGGAAGCCATAGAAAGGGTGCAGAGGAGAGTTACAAGGATGTTGCCTGAACTGGGGAGCGTGCCTGATGAGAATAGGTTGAGTAAAAAAACAGAACAGTACAGCACCGTACAGGCCCTTCGGACCACAATGTTGTGCCGACCCTTAAACCCTGCCTCTCATATATCCCCCACATTCAATTCCTCCATATACCTGTCTAGTAGTCTCTTAAATTTCACTAGTGTATCTGCCTCCACCACTGACCTAGGCAGTGCATTCCACGCACCAACCACTCTGAGTAAAAAACCTTCCTCTAATATCCCCCTTGAACTTCCCACCCCTTACCTTAAAGCCATGTCCTCTTGTATTGAGCAGTGGTGCCCTGGGGAAGAGGTGCTGGCTGTCCACTCTATCTATTCCTCTTAATATCTTCTATACCTCTATCATATCTCCCCTCATCCTCCTTCTCTCCAAAGAGTAAAGCCCTAGCTCCCTTAATCTCTGATCATAATCCATACTCTCTAAACCAGGCAGCATCCTGGTAAATCTCCTCTGTATCCTTTCCAATGCTTCCACATCCTTCCTATAGTGAGGCGACCAGAACTGGACATAGTACTCCCAGTGCAGCCTAACCTGAGTTTTACAGAGCTGCATCATTACCTCGAGACCCTTAAACTCTATCCCTCTAACACCCCATAAACTTTTTTAATTACCCTATCTACCTGTGAGGCAACTTTCAGGGATCTGTGGACATGTACCCCTAGATCCCTCTGCTCCTCCACACTCCTAAGTATCCTGCCATTTACGTTGTACTCTGCCTTGGAGTTTGTCCTTCCAAAGTGTACTACCTCAAACTTCTCCAGGTTGAACTCCATCTGCCACTTCTCAGCCCACTTCTGCATCCTATCAATGTCTCTCTGCAATCTTCAACAATCCTCTACACTACCAACAACACCACCAACCTTTGTGTCGTCTGCAAACTTGCCAACCCACCCTTCTACCACCACATCCAGGTCGTTAATAAAAATCACAAAAAGTAGAGGTCCCAGAGCCAATCCTTGTGGGACACCACTACTCACAACCCTCTAATCTGAATGTACTCCCTCCACCACGACCCTCTGCTTTCTGCAGGCAAGCCAATTCTGAATCCACCTGGCCAAAATTCCCTGGATCCCATGCCTTCTGATTTTTTGAATAAGCCTACCATGTGGTACCTGGTCAAATGCCTTACTAAAATCTATGTAGATCACATCCACTGCACTACCCTCATCTATATGCCTAGTCACCTCCTCAAAGAACTCTATCAGGCTTGTTAGACACGATCTGCCCTTCACAAAGCCATGCTGACTGTCCCTGATCAGACCATGATTCTCTAAATGCCCATAGATCCTATCTCTAAGAATCTTTTCCAACAGCTTTCCCAACACAGACGTAAGGCTCACTGGTCTATAATTACCCGGACTATCCCTACTACCTTTTTTGAACAAGGGGACAACATTCACCTCCCTCCAATCCTCCGGGACCATTCCTGTGGACAACAAGGACAAAAAGATCCTAGCCAGAGGCTCAGCAATCTCTTTCCTCGCCTCGTTAAGCAGTCTGGGAATATTCCATCAGGCCCCAGGGACTTAACCGTCCTAATGTATTTTAACAACTCCAACACCTCCTCTCCCTTAATATCAACATACTCCAGAACCTCAACCTCACTCATATTGTCCTCACTGTCATCAAGTTCCCTCTCATTGGTGAATGCTGAAGAGATGTATTCATTGAGGACCTCGCTCACTTCCACAGCCTCCAGGCACATCTTCCCACCTTTATCTCTAATTGGTCCTACCTTCACTCCTGTCATCCTTTTGTTCTTCACATAATTGAAGAACGCCTTGCGGTTTTCCTTTACCCTACTTGCCAAGGCCTTCTCATGCCCCCTTCTTGTTCTCCTCAGCCCCTTCTTAAGCTCCTTTCTTACTACACTATATTCCTCAACAGACCCATCTGATCCTTGCTTCCTAAACCTCATGTATGCTGCCTTCTTCCACCTGACTAGATTTTCCACTTCACTTGGCACCCATGGTTCCTTCACCCTACCATTCTTTTCTTCCTCACCATGACAAATTTATCCTTAACATCCTGCAAGAGATCTCTAAACATCGACCATATGTCCACAGTACATTTCCCTGCAAAAACATAATCCTAATTCATAACTGCAAGTTGTAGCCTTATAGCCTCATAATTTGCCCTTCCCCAATTAAAAATTTTCCTGTCCTCTCTGATTCTATCCTTTTCCATGATAATGCTAAAGGCCAGGGAGCAGTGGTCACAGCCCCCCAGATGCTCACCCACTGACAAATCTGTGACCTGATCTGGTTCATTACCTGATACTAGATCTAGTATGGCAATCCCCCTAGTCGGCCTGTCAACATACTGTGACAGGAATCCGTCCTGGTCGCACTTAACAATCTCTGCCTCGTCTAAACCATTGGAACTAATCAGGTGCCAATCAATATTAGGGAAGTTAAAGTCACCCATGATAACAACCCTGTTATTTTTGCAACTTTCCAAAATCTGCCTCCCAATCTGCTCCTCGGTATCCCTGCTTCTACCAGGGACCTATAGAATACCTCCAGTAGAGTATCTGCTTCCTTCCTGTTCCTGACTTCCACCCATACTGACTCAAAAGAGGATCCTGCTACATTACCCACCCTTTCTGTAGCTGTAATAGTATCCCTGAAAAGTAATGCCACCCCTCCTCCCCTTTTCCCCCCTCTATTCCTTTTAAAGCACTGAAATCCAGGAATGTTGAGAATCCATTCCTGCCCTGGTGCCAGTCAAGTCTCTGTAATGGCCACTACATCATAATTCCATGTATGTATCCAAGCTCTCAGTTCATCACCTCTGTTCCTGATGCTTCTTGCATTGAAGTACTCGCACTTTAGCCCTTCTACCTTACTACCTTTACACCCTTTATTCTGCTTCTCTTTCCTCAAAGCCTCTTTATATGTTAGATCTGGCTTTACTCCATGCACTATACTTGCAGTTCTCGCATGACTTTTATCCTCCTCCAGCTCACTATCTGCTCTAACACACTGGTTCCCCTCCCCCGCAAATCTAGTTTAAACCCCCTGGAGCAGCACTAGCAAACCTTCCCGCAAGGATATTAGCCCCCCTCCAGTTCTGGTGCAACCCACCCCGTTGGAATAAGTCTCACCGTCCCTGGCCCAATTGTCCAGAAACATGAAGCCCTCACTCCTGCATCACCTCCTTAGCCACGTATGTAGCTGCATTATCTTCCTATTTCTAGCCTCACTAGCGCGTGGCATGGGGAGCAACCCTGAGATTGCAACCCTGGAGGTCCTGTCCTTCAACTTTACATCTAACTCCCTAAACTCTCTTTGCAGGACCTCCTCCTTCTTCCTATCCACGTCATTGGTCCCTACATGGACCACGACATCTGGCTGCTCACCCTCCCTCTTGAGAATACGGAGAACTTGATCCCAGGTATCGCGAATCCGGGAGTCTCAATTTCTCCCACAGAACCACTTGTCTGTCCCCCTAACTATCGAATCCCCTATCACTACTGCTCTCCTCTTTTCTCTCCTTCCCTTCTGAGCTGAGAGTCCAATCTCGGTGCCAGAGCCGCAACCACTGCAACTTGTCCTTGGTAGGTCGTCCCCACCAACAGTATCCAAAACAGTATCCTTATTGTTGATGAGAACGGCCACAGGGGTGCTCTGCTCTTCCTGTCTATTCCCCTTCCCTCTCCTGACTTTTAAGGGTGACTATCTCCCTGAAACTCCAGTCTATTTCTGCCTCTGCCTCACGAATGATCCGAAGTTCATCCAGCTCCAGTTCCCTAACTCGATTTGTCAGAAACTGCAGCTGGATGCACCTTTTACAGGTGTAGTCATCAGGGACAATTGCACTCACCCTGACTTCCCACATAGTGCAAATGGAGCATCCGACTGCTTCCATTACCTACTTCTAACATAATCAGATTAATTAAAGGAGCTTACCTTAAAAGCTTGTCCTCAGTCTCTGCTCGCCGAAGCCTCTCGAGCCAAAGCCTTCCTACTCTGTCTCCCACTACTCCACCGCCCGCTCCGTCAATCTGCTCACTTTTTAAACACTCCTGCTGTCTCACAGGCCGACCTCCATGCGCTTGTGCAGTCGTGCCCTGTTCAAACTGCCGAAGAAATGGCCTTTCCCCTCTCAATCTGCTCGCTTTTTAAAATCTCCCGCTGTCTCACAGGCCAACCTTCACACGCTTGCGCAGTCATGCCCCATTCAAACTGCCAAAGAAATGAAGTGAATTTGGCCTTTTCTCCTTGGAGCGATGGAGGATGAGAGGTGTATAAGATGATGATTGGCATTGAATGTGTGGATAGTCAAAGGCTTTTTCCCAGGGCTGAAATGGTTGCCACAAGAGGACACAGGTTTAAGATGCTGGGGAGTAGGTACTGAGGAGATGTCAGGCTTAAGATTTTTACTCAGAGTGGTGCATGCGTGGAATGGGCTGCCAGCAACAGTGGTGGAGGCGGATACGATAGGGTCTTTTAATAGGATACCTTTGAGAGGTACATGGAGCTTAGAAAAATAGAGGGCTATGGGTAAGGCTAGTAATTTCTAAGGTAGGGACACGTTCAGCACAACTTTGTGGGCCGAAGGGCCTGTATTATGCTATAGGTTTTCCTGTTTCTATGCTCAAGTTCCCACTGACTATTGGAAGAGGGGCAGGATTGATACTACAATCCTGCTAGTGAGCCTCCACTTGTTTCTAAACTTTGCTAATTGGTCTCACGGGACAATCCACCAAGAATGTAATCTTGTAAGTACTGCTGTTATGCCCTCAAAAAGGGTACAACCCACCTCACTTGCATACACACCGTTTGCCACATCTGTAGCATCTATATCCTGGAATATAGAGGTAACAAGTCCCTCAGCCATGTTTTAGTTATGGCATTAACATCTGAATCTTCAGAGCCAATCCACACTCTAAGCTCGTCTACCTTACCTGTTATACTCAAGTACGAAAATAAAATAAATAAACACAGTTTAACTGACTATTCCTTCCCCTGCCAAATAGCTGAAAGACTGAATAGGAAACCAAGGAGTGACTTGTGGAGGTGGAAATAATTATAACGGGCAAATACAGTCAGCCAATAACTAGAGGTCACAGGCTTAAACTGAGAAGGGAAAAATTTAAAGGAGATGACTATAATATATAGGAACAGAATTAGGCCATTTGGCCCATCAAGTCTTTTCATCATCACGGTTGATCCAACTTCCTCTCAGCCCCAATCTCCCTGCCTTCTCCCCGTATTCATTCATGCCCTGACCAATCAAGAATCTATCACCTCTGCCTTAAAAATATATAAAGACTTGGCCTCCACAGCCACCTGTGGCAACGAATTCCACAGATTCAACACTCTCTGGCTAAAGAAATTCCTCATCTCTATTCTAAAAGGACGTCCCTCTAGCTTGAGGCTGTGTCCTCTGGTCTCAGACTGTCTCACCAAAGGACACTGTCTCTCCACATTCACTCTGTCAAGGGCTTTCAACAGATTTCAATGAGGACACCCCTCATTCTTCTGAATTATAATGAATACAAACCCAGAGCCATCAAGCATTCTTCATATGACAAGCCATTGAATCCTGGAATAATTTTTGTGAATCTCCTTTGAACCCTCTCTAGTTTCAGCACATCCTTTCAGAGATAAGGATCCCAAACCTGCTCACAATAATCCAAATGAGGCCTCACCATTTTTACTTTTATATTCTAGTCTTCTTGAAATGATTGCTAACACTACATTTCCCTTCCTCACCACAAATTCAATCTGCAAGTTAACCTTTAGGGAAACCTGCTCAAGGACGCCAAAGTTTTTTTTCTATTTTCTCTCCATTTAGAAAATAGTCTACCCTTTAAGTTCTTCTACCACACACTTCCCAACACCGTATTCCACCTGCCATTTCTTTGCCCGTTCTCCCAATCTGACTTCCTCAAAACCTTCTGCCCCTCCACCCATCTTCAGACTGTCTGCAAACTTTGCAACAAAGCCATCAATTCCATCATCCAAATCATTGACATATATAACTTAAAAAGAACTGGCCCCAACACAGACCCCTGTAGAACACCACTAGTCACAGGTAGCCAATTAAAAAAGGCTCCCTTTATTACCACTCTTTGCCTCCTGCCAATCAGCCAATGCTCCATCCATCCTAGAATACTTCCTGTATTATCATGGGCTCGTAGCTTGTTAAGTAGTCTCATGTGTGGCACCTTGTCAAATGCCTTCTGAAAATCCAAGTGCACAACATCAACTGATACTCCTTTGTCTACTCTGCTTATTTCTTCAAAGAATTCCAACAGATTTGTCAAGCAAGATCTTCTCTTGAGGAAACCATGCTGACTATGGCCTATGTTATCAAGTGCTTCAAAGTACCCTGAAACACTATCAACTCCAAAAACTTCCCAACCACTGAGGTCAGACTAACTGAGCTACAATTTCCTTTCTTCTGCCTTTCTCCCTTCTTGAAGAGTTGAGTGACATTTGGAATTTTCCAGACGTCCAGAACCATGCCAGAATCAACTGAATCCTGAAAGATCATTACAAGTGCCTCTCCAATATCTTCAGCCACATCTTTCAGAACTCTGGGTGTAAATCAACTGACCCAGGTGATTAATCTACCTTCAGTACTGTCAGACCTTTCAGTTTCCCAAGAACCAGACGAGATATACCCCAGGCTACTCTGGGAGGTGAGGGAGGAGATTGCGGAGTCTTTGCCACTGATCTTTGCATCATCAATAGAGACGGGAGAAGTTCCGGAAGATTGGAGGGTTGCTGATGTTACTCCATTCTTCAAGAAAGAGAGTAGAGATAGCCCAGGAAATTATAGACCAGTGAGTCTTATTTCAGTGGTTGGTAAGTTGATGGAGAAGATCCTGAGAGGCAGGATTTATGAACATTTGGAGAGGCATAATTTGATTAGGACTAGTCAGCATGGCTTTGTCAAAGGTAGATCGTGCCTTATGAGCCTGAATGAATTTTTTGAGGATGTGACTAAACACAATGATGAAGGTAGAGCCACAGATATAGTGTATAAGGCATTTGATAAGGTACCCCATGCAAGGCTTATTGAGAAAGTAAGGAAGCATGGTATCCAAGGGGACATTGCATTGTGGATCCAGAATTGGACTTGCCCATAGAAGGCAAAGAGTGGCTGTAGACAGGTCATATTCTGCATGGAGGTCAGTCACCAATGGTGTGCCTCAGGGATCTGCTCTGCGACCCCTTCTCTTCATGATTTTTAAGAATGACCTGGATGAGGAAGTGGAGGGATGGGTTAGTAAATTTCTGATGACACAGAGGTTGAAGGTGTTGTGGATAGTGTGAGGGTTGTCAGAAGTTACAGCGGGACATTGATAGGATGTAAAACTGGGCTGAGAAATGGCAGATGGAGTTCAACCTAGATGAGTCAAGTCAAGTCACTTTTATTGTCATTTCGACCATAACTGCTGGTACAGTACATAGTAAAAATGAGACAATGTTTTTCAGGACCATGGTGTTACATAACACAGTACAAAAACTAGACTGAACTACGTAAAAAAAACAACAGAGAGAATGTTACACTAGACTACAGACCTACACAGGACTGCATAAAGTGCACAAAAACAGTGCAGGCATTACAATAAATAATAAACAGGACAATAGGGCAAGGTGTCAGTCCAAGCTTCGGATATTGAGGAGTCTGATAGCTTGGGGGAAGAAACTGTTACATAAGTGTGAGGTGGCTCATTTTGGTAGGTCAAATATGATGGTAGAATATAGAGTTAATTCAAAGACTCCTGGCAGTGTGGAGGATCAGAGGGATCTTGGGGTCTGAGTCCATAGGACACTCAAAGCTGCTGCGCAGGTTGACTCTGCATATGGTGCACTGGCCTTCATCAATCGTAGGATTGAGTTTAGGAGCTGAGAGGTAATGTTCCAGCTATATAGGACCCTGTTCAGATCCCACTTGGAATACTGTGCTCAGTTCTCATCACCTCACTACAGGAAGGATGTGGTGTATAGAAAGGGTGCAGAGGAGATTTATAAGAATGTTGCCTGGATTGGGGAGCATGCCTTATGAGAATAGGCTGAGTGAACTTGGCTTTTTCTCCTTGGAGTGACGGAGGATGAGAGGTGACCTGATAGAGGTATATAAGATGATGAGAAGCACTGATCGTGTGGATAGTCAGAGTCTTTTTCCTAGGGCTGAAATGGCTAGCAGGAGAGGGCACAGTTTTAAGGTGCTTGGAAGTAGGTTTTCTATGTTTCTACCTACCTCTCTTGTTATGGTAATTTCCCACAGTTCATGCCCCGACACCTGGAACTTCCACCATTCTGCGTGTGTCTTCCATAGTGAAGACTGATGCAAAATACTTAATCAGTTTGTCTGCCATTCCACTGCCCACCAGTACTACCTCTCCAGCATCGTTTTCCAGAGGTCTGATATCCACTCTCGCCTCTCTTTTACATTTTCTGTATCTGAAGAAACTTTTGGTATCCTCTTTAATATTATTGGCTAGCTTACTTTCGTATTCATTCTTCACTTTTTTTTGAGACTTGTTCTTGCCTTCCGTTGGTTTTTAAAAGCTTCCCAATCCTCCAACTTCCCACTAATTTTTACTCCATTATATGCCGTCTCTTTGGCTTTCATGTTGGCTTTAATTTCTTTTGTTTGCCATGGCTGTGTCATTTTTCCTTTTGAGTATTTCTTTCTCCTTGGGAAGTACAGGCAGTCCCCGAGTTATGAATGTCCAAGTTACAGACAACTCGTACTTATGAACAGAGGGAGGAGAACACCGTCCGCCATTAAAATCAGATCATGACGCCGTCCGCCATTTTAAGTCATTGCCGTTAACACTGTGTTGAGCTTATAACTTTGTATTTGGCTTAAATATTTCTCAGCAAGATTCACCCTGATCCTCCTTTTCCAGTCAGCACCGCCCCCACTTATTCCATTTAACCTGTCTCAGAGCAAGTGGACTTTAGGACCCTGAGTGACCCACCGCCCGCTGTTGCTGCTGTATTTTTTTTTAATTAAGTGCGTTCGTGAACATTAGCCAGATCAGAAATGCTGATCAAGTCAACTAGTTCCTAAAGAGTACTCTGATAGGCCAATTAGACAGTTCACTGCTGCTCAGCAATAGAACATAAAATCCGCAGTTTTCTGTTCCATTGACGGAAAACGATCACGATTGAAAATAAAGTGGAAATAATAGAGAGACTGGAAAGAGGTGAAACATCATCAGTCATTGGAAAAGCGTTAGGTTACAGTCCGTCAACGAATGGAACAACTTTAAAGGATACAGGTAAAGGATAAAGTGAGAATAATGGAGCATGTGAAGGCCCTGCCCCAATGAAAGCTACAATTATTACTAAGCAACACAGTGGTTTAATTTTGAAATACATACGTTTCTTAAGTGTTTTATATGTATAGAAAGGTAATATATATACTATATACTAAGACAAATGTTTGACTAACTGACGCTAAGTAATACCAGATGCATCAGTTCCAACGTATGTACAAATCCGACTTAAAGACGGACTCAGGAACTCTTTCGTAACCCAGGGGCTGTCTATATACCGCAGATTTCGCACTACAGAGCGCACCTGATTAAAAGCCGCTGGCTCTAATTTTAGAAAGAAAATCAATTTTGTACTTGTACAAGCCGCACCGGATTTTAGGCCGCACCGGATTTTAGGCCGCAGGTGTCCCACGTTGTAATATGAGATATTTACACAGAAAGATATTACACGTGAGGATTTTTTAACTTTTAATTAAATCCATATGGTAACATAAACAAATACATATTGCAAATGCTTTTTTTTTAACCGTGCCTGTAACACGGCTACTTTTAAATATACATACGTATCGGTAACACACAAATTACGTTGCGTATACTTTTTTACTGAACAGTGCACGAACAACATTCCAATATCTCCTAACGACTGGTAAAAAATATATATACTGCAGCCTACCAGTAAAAGTTATTGATCGCCTTTAACTTAAAAGCAGCGTTCTCGCGCTCCCCCCCACCTTTCCGTTTATCGCAAACCGGTATTTCCCACAAGACGCGGCGAAACCGGATGTGACGTCATAGCATCCCAGGATGTAGTACAGAAAACAAATATACCGGGTACTTAAAACACTTCTAACTTTAACTAGAAAATACTAACAAATGAATTACTAAGCGAAAATATTATAAACTAAATAACTGCCATAAAGGCAGCACAATGCTTTTCTTCGAGTGTTTTCCATGTTGATGAGGGTGAGTACAAATGACTGATTTACAATAATTTAATTGTGAAAGTGCGCTTGATTTATCGTACAATTTCATTGGACCTCTGTGAACTACTCATCAATTTTATTGGTCTACTGTTACAAGGCAAAATGTTTTTGGCGGCATGAAAAAAAATCATGCATTAGCCGCACCGTAGTAAAGGCCGCAGTGTTCAAAGCTGTTCAAAATGTGGGAAAAAAGTAGCGGCTTATAATCCGACATCTACGGTATATCCTGTGCCTTCCAAATTGCTTCCAGAAATTCCAGCCATTGCTGCTTTGCCATCATCCCCATCAGTGTTCTTTTCCAATCAATTCTGGCCAACTCCTCTCTCATGCCTCTCTAATTCCCTTTACTCCACTGTAATACCAAGACTTCTGACTTTAGCTTCTCATTCTCAAATTTCACGGTGAATTTGATCATATTATGGTCATTTTACCCTAAGGGTTCTTTTACTTTAAGCTCTCTCAACAATTCTGGTTCAACATCCAATCCAGAATAGTTGATCCTCTAGTGGGCTCAACTATGGGTTGATCTGAAAAGCCATCTCGTCAGCACTCTAGAAAATCCCCCCCTCCTGTAAACCAGCACCAACCTGACTTCCCAATCTACCTTCATATTCAATGCATATTGTCCCCATGACTAATGTAACACTGCCCTTTTGGCATGCATTCTTCTTTGTAATTTGTAGGCCACACCCTTACTACTATTTGGGGGTCTGTATACAACTCCCATCGGGGTCTTTTCACCCTTGCCGTTCCTTAGCTCCATCCACAATGACTCAACACCTTCTATGTCACCCTTTTCTAACGATTTGGATCGATTTGAAAGGCTGCTGGTTTTCTGGAAGAGCTGCCAGGCAAGGCAGTAGAGGTACATCAAATTTTAATGTTTGAAAGGCATTTGGGCAGGTACTTGGAAAGGAAACCCATAGCGGGCTATGAACTGGTACACACAAATGCATTAACAAGATGGGACAAAAAGCCCCATTTCTGTGCTGTGTAATTCTGATTAAGGAAACCAGTGGATTCTCTTTGAATATGCACTATTTTAGATACTCATATTAAAGGCTGATAGCAATCAAGCAAAACTCTTGAAGAATCATTATTCAGATAAACGATAAGGATGTCCATATACATGCCATGGTTTGTAATTTTGAACATGACGCTGGAATTGGTGCCATCATAGATAGTAAAGAAAATCATCAAAGGTTACAGGAGATGTTGGTCAGCTGAGTAAGTGAGCTGAGGAATGATAACTGGCTTTAAATTCAGACATGTGGATTTTTGCATTTTTGGGTAGTCAAAGTGGCATAGACTGAATCGTCAGGCTCTGGGTAATCCTCCAGAACAGAGGGACCGAGGATTACAGGTACATAAGTTCACTGAAAGGAGCATCAGGTGGTGAAGGAAGCATTTGCCATGCTGGCCTATCAGTCAAGGCACTGAGATAGGAGTTGGGACCTTGTGTCACAGTTGTAGAAGATGTTGGTGAGACCACATATTGGAATATTGTGTCCACTTTTGATTGCTCTGTTATAGTAAAGACATCATTAAACTAGGGAGAGTACAGAGAAGTGTTCCAAAGATATTACCATGACTCATGACTTGATTTCTAGGAAGAGGTTGGTAGGCAAGGACTTTATTCAAATGTGGAGTAAATTTACCTTACCTATGCCCCTCATGGTTTTATCCATCTCAACATCTTATAAAGGTGGTTAAAACTATGTGGGGTATATAGACAGGATGAATGCACATGGTCTTTTCCTCAGTTATGGGGAACCAAAAACTATTGAGGACATACAGTGCCTATAAAAAGTATTCATTCCCCTTGGAAGTTTTCATGTTTTATTGTTTTACAACACTGAATCATAGTTAGTTTTATTTGGCTTTTTTAACACTGTCACAAAAGAATCTTTTTCTGTTCATCAAAGTGAAAATAGATCTCTACAAAGTGATCTAAATTAATTACAAATATAAAACACAAGATAATTGATTGCATAAGTATTCAACCCCTTTAATATGACACCAAATCATCACTGATGCAGTTAATTGGTTTTAGAAGTCAGATTATTAGCTAAATGGAGATGATCATGTTTAGTCAAGGTGTTTCAACTGACTGTAGTAAAAATACACCTGTGTCTGGAAGGTCCAACTGCCGGTGAGAGTCAGTATTCTAGCAAAAACTACACCATGAAGAACAAAACAACACTCCCAAGCAAATAAAGGTTATTGAAAAGTACAAGTGAGGAGATGGATAAAAGAGAATTTCCAAGTTACTGAATATCCTTTGGAGTAATCATCAAGAAATGGAAAGAATATGGCACAGCTGTAAATCTGCCTAAAGCAGGCCGTTCTCAAAAACTGAGTGACCTTGCAAGAGGGGACTGGTGAGGGAGGCCACCAAGAGACCTATGACAACTCTGCAGGAGTTACAAGCTTCAGTTGTCAAGGTGGGAGAGTCTGCGCATACAACTGTTGCCCAGGTGCTTCACCAGTTGCAACTTTATGGGTGAATAGCAAAGACAAAGCCACTGTTGAAAAAACTCACATGAAATCTCAGGTAGAATTTGCCAGAAGGCATGTGGGAGGCTCTGAAGTCCGCTAGATGAAGGTTCTATGGTCTGATGAAACCAAAACTGAGCTTTCTGGCCATCAGACTAAACACTATGCTTGTTGTAAGCCAAACACTGCACATCATCAAAAATATACCATCCCTACTGAGAAGCATGGTGGTGGCTGCATTATGCTGTGGGGATGCTTCACTGCAGCAAGGCTCTGAAAGGCTCGCGAAGGTAGAAGGTAAAATTAATGCAGAGAAATCCTAGAGGAAAACCTGGTGCAGTCTGCAAAAGACTGCAACTTGGGAGAAAAGCTGTTTTCCAGCAAGACAGTGACCCCAAGCTTAAAGCTAACGTTACACAGGAGTGGCTTAAAAACAAGTTAATGTCCTGGAGTGGCCAAGTCAGAGTCCAGACCTCAATCCAATTGAGAATTTATGGCTGGACTTGAAAAGGGCTGTTCACTCATGATCCCCATGCAATCTTACAGAGCTTGAGCAGTTTTGTAAAGAATGGGGAATAATTGCAGTGTTCCAGATGTGCAAAGGTGGTAGAGACCAATCCGCACTGACTCAAGGCTGTAATTGCTGCCAAAGGTGCATCTACTAAGACTTAAAAGGTGTGAATACTCATGCAATCATGAGTATCAATGTGTTTATATTTGTAATTAATTTAGATCACTTTTAGAGATCTGTTTTCATTTTGACATGAAAGAGTCTTTTTTATGTTGATTAGTGTCAAAAAAGCCAAATCGTATCCATGGTAATTCAATGTTAATTGAATCAATTAAACATGAAAACTTCCTGGGGGGGTGGTGAATAGTTTTTATAGGCACTGTAGTTATGAGGTGAGAATTTAAAAGGAACAGAGGGCAACATGCAGAGAGTGGAACAGGCTGCCAGAGGAAGTAACAACATTCAAGAGGTATTTGGATAAATACATGGTTAGGAGCTTTAGAAGGTTATGGGCCAAATGCAGGAAAACAGGATTAGTTTGGTGAACGGGGACAATTTTTAAATACTATGCTACAATTGTTTATTGAGAAGAGGAATCTATGATCCAAGAGGAATTTCATAATAATCACAAGAAATTCTGCCACAATTCTGTCAGAGTGAGCAACCTCCAATTTTTGAACAGTGATCCTTTTTATACTCTCGAGCATTTTGCTCCTCATTCCACAGCGTTAAGACCATCCCAGTATCTCTATGTTTTAATCAAGTCTCCTTGTACTTTTATAAACTTCAGTAAACACAACCCTGTCCAAACTTCCCTCAATAGGCCACCCCAGCCTACTAAATATTACCATTCTATCTTAAAAAAGAGACCAATGTTGTACCCTCTATTTCAGTTGTGACCTTACCAATGCCCCTTATACTGAAGTACAATCTGGTATTTATTCCCTCTCACACTAAATATTATGATTCTCTTTGTTCTCCTATTTGTTCCCATAGCTGCATACTATCATTCACCAAAATGCCTTTGCACTTGGGGCTTTGTAGTCTCTCACCTTTTGGATGATGTGGTTGTTTCCACTTTCACCATCAAAATAATCAATTTCACTTTTTCCCACATCATATTCCATTTGTCAGGTCTTTGCCCATTCAATTAGCACACCTTAGTATTGTCAATGATCCTTCCCATCATCCAACAATCTTTTTGATCTCTGACCATCAGGTAGGAGATATCGTAGCATAAGGACAAGGTTAGGCAAAACAACAGAATGGCATAAAGGTGGTTGTGTAATCTGAAGTAGCATAAAAAGGAAGTACTGAAATAACAATAAAAGAAGTGGTAGAATTAACGTCTGGAAATGCAGCAACACTTCCGGGAAATGGATGTTCAAGACATAGATGGCTCAGAAGTCTGATAGCAGTATGGAAGATGCTATTCTTGAGTCTTTGTCATCTAGGCTTTCATAACTCTGGTATCATCTTCTAGATGATAGAGGGAAGAAAAGAGAATGGCAGATTGACAGGCACCTTTGGTAATACTGTTAGCGACGTAACATTGGGATGGGCTGGATGGAAGGAAGAAGAGTCTATGTTGGAATGGGCAGAGTTTACCACTCTCATCAGTCCAAAACAGAGCAATGGCTAATACCAAGCTGAGATGCAATCCATTAGGATATTTTCTGTAGCATCTGTAGAAGTACAAGAGAATGCTCATGGATAAACCAAATCTTCTCAGTGAATGAGATTGAGGAGGACATGGATAGTAGAGAGAAAGAGACTTCCATCACTAGACCTGATAACATAGCTCATATCCTCTTTCCTGCATCTTATACTTTGTTTTCCTGAAATTCAAGCTTACTCTCTTGAGCCCCATGAACCTTCCCGCTGCCACACACCATTCTCAAACATTTCTCTGTGGTATGCTGGTGATGTCAAAAGATCACAAGGACAGGGACAACTTGTGTGCAGAATGCAATAATACCTAGTTATGACAACAACACACACAAAATGCTGGTGGAACACAGCAGGCCAGGCAGCATCTATAGGGAGAAGCGCTGTCGACGTTTCGGGCCGAGACCCTTCGTCAGGACTAACCGAAAGGAAAGATAGTAAGAGATTTGAAAGTACTATCTTTCCTTTCGGTTAGTCCTGACGAAGGGTCTCGGCCCGAAACGTCGACAGCGCTTCTCCCTATAGATGCTGCCTGGCCTGCTGTGTTCCACCAGCATTTTGTGTGTGTTGTTGTTTGAATTTCCAGCATCTGCAGATTTCCTTGTGAAGACCTAGTTATGGTTGTGACTGATCAAATTTTAAGCTGATTGATGTATATAATACAAATCTGCACTCTGGTTTTACTGATTTGAGTACACAAATATTCTGAGCAAGTTGCTGCTTTAGTGTATCAGTTGAAGTTATTGTAAAAAAAATTTTTGCTACTTGAATTTTCTGTTGAATTACCAGCTCATTTCATTGATCTGAAACATGCAACACCATGTGCAATTGCCTTTAAAATGTTCAGCCCCACAAGAATAAAGCAACACTCCTGAGAAATACAAACTGCTCACAAAACAGCCTGTGGACTTGATGATATGGTTTTGAGTCATGCTGCTAAGTGAATAACATGGTGGCCTAGCTGGTAAGAGCCACTGCTTCACTGCCCAAGTTCAATCCTAACATTAGGTGCTAGCATTTTCGAAATTTCATGTTCTCTGTAAACATATGGGTTTCCTCTGGGCATTCCAGATTTTCCTCCTATAATCGAAAGTCATGCAAGTTGGTAGATTAACTGGCATTTGTAAATTGTCCCTAATGTGCCGGTAAATGGTAGAACCTGGAGGAGCTGAGGGGAATGTCAAGAGAATAAAATAGGATTAGTGTACATTAGTGTACATTAGTCTGTGTGGTTTGACTGGCCTGCTGGCACACTGCAGCTCTCTCAACAGCCCATCAACGCGAAACAAGTGGCAAGGGATGTGGGACACCAGAGGCCACGGCACAGACATAAAGGTGACCACATCTTCCCTGTGTACTTGTGTTCATCTTGCTACAAGTTATGCATAACCAGGACTGGATACCATTCTAGCAATATCTTTCTGCACTTTTATTCTATGCCTAACATAACAGAGGAAAGCATGCTTTGTGTCTTTTCAGTCCACCTACTTAAATGCTCTGCTACTTTTACATATAGTGGGCTTTGGTTAGTTGGGACACATCAGGCCCAGTACATATTGGCCCAATTAAACAGCTGCCCTGATGAGCTGAAGTTTCATGGAAATAGCTAAAAAGGTATAAAAAGATAAACTAAAAAAGAGATTATGTATTTAAATGAAATACAAAACAAATTTGAACACTACCAATAGTACTACAGTACTATAAAACTTTGTATTAGTTCCAAATAGTTTTTGATTGAGGAATTTGTATGCATGAAAAAAATATGTACAGACACCTAGTGCAGATAATCGAACGCATTTATTCGCCATCGATGAATGCATCCTCCAAATTTTCATTTTTATTGTAACGTTCAAGATGATCACCAATACCTTTACATTCTTCATAGTTCCTCATTTGTTGAAGTAGTGAAATAGTTTCATATTCACTCCCGGCTATTTCTGGCAACTCCAAGCCTGAATCACATCACTTTCACTGCATAGAACAATACAGCACAGGAACAGGCCCTTCAGTCTACCACATTGTGCCAAACGAGTTAAAATAATTAAACATGTGGGCAAACTAATCTCTTTTGCCTACACAATGTCCATATCTCTACATTCTCTCCACATTCATGTATCTAAGAGCCTCTTACAACACCTCCATCATGTCCGTCTACACGATCACCCCGGTAGCACATTCCAGGCATCCACCACTATCTTTTGTTTAAAAATAAAATACCTCCTCTTATCTTAAGTGTATACCTGCTAGTACTAGACATTTCAACCCTGGAAAAGATACTGGCTACCTACTGCATCTAAGCCTCTCATGAGTTTAAGGTTATATCAAGTCTCTCCTTAGCCTCCCTGTTTCAGAGAAAATAACTCAAGTTATCCAACTTCTCCTTATAGCAAAAGCCGTCAAATTCAGGCAGCATCCTGATAAACCTCTGCTGCACCCTCTCCAAAACCTCAAAATCCTTTCTATAATGGGATGATCAGAATTGCATGCAATACCACAGATACAGTTAAATCCGAATGTTTAAAACTCAGCAAGTGTGGAATTTTGAATTAAATGGATCTTTTGCATCTATATTTACATGGGAGATGGGCACAGAGTCTATAGAAGTGAGGCAAGACAGCAGAGAGATCATGGACCGTATATGGATTACAGGAGGAGATGCATCTTAAGTTGAATTAAATTGGATTAACCCCCAGGACCTGTCAAGGTGTTCCCCTGAATCTCATGGGAGACTAGTGTAGAAATTGAAGGGGCTCTAGTAGAGGTACGTAAAACATAATTAGCCATAGGTGAGGTGTCGGAGAGTTTGAGGAGAGCTAATATTGTTTTACTGTTTAAGAATGGCTCTAAGAATAGCCAGGAAAGCCTGAAATCAGTAGTGGGTAGTTATTGGAAAATATTTTAAGGGACCAGAAATCTAAATTTTGATAGACAGGGACATATTTTAGGGATAGTCAACGTGACTTTCTGTAGGTCCTATCTAACCAATCTAAGTGAGGTTTTCGATGAGGTTACCAGGAAAGTTGAAGAAGGAAAGACAGAGAATGCTGTCTACCTGAACTTCAGCAAGGGCTTTGACAGGTTGGTCAAAAAGGTTCAGTTGCTAGGCATTCAAAGTGAGACAGTAAATTGGATTCAACATTAACTTTGCAGGAGAAGCTGGAGTGGTAGTAGATGGATGTCTTTCTGGAGGCCTGTGAATGTTATGTGCCACAGGGATCGGTGCTGGGTGCACTGTGGTTTGTCATCTATATCAACAATCTGTATGATAACATGGTTAACTAGATCAGCAAATTTGCAGATGACATCAAGATCTGGGATGTAGTGGACAGCGAGCAAATCTATCAAAGCTTGCAGCAGGATCTGGACGAGCTGGGAAAATGGGCTAAAAAAATGGCAGATAGAATTTAATGCAGACAAGTGTGAGGTGTTGCACTTCAGTAGGACAAACCAAAATGCAGTAAACAGTAGGGCACTGAAGACACAGTAGAACAGAGGGATCTGGAAATACAGATACATAAAAACATCACAGGTAGACAGGGTCATAAAGAGTGCTTCGGGCATATTTGTCATTTTAAATCAAACTACTCAGTACCAGAGTTCAGATGTAATGTTCAAGTTGCATATGATGTCAGTGAGGTCTAATATGGAGTATTGCGTGCAGCTCTGGTCACCCAACGACAGGAAAGATATCGATAAGATTAAAAGTACACAGAGAAAATTTGCAAGGGTGTTGCCAGACTTTAGGGCCTGAGTTATGGGGGAAAGGTTGATGAGGTTAGAACTTTATTCCCTGGAGCATAGGAGAATGAGGGGAGATTTGACAAAGGTATACAAAATTATGAAGGTAAGGAAAGGATAAATGCAAGTAGGCTTTTTCACTAAGGCGAGACTAGAACTAGATGTCATGTGCTAAGGGTGAAAGGTGAAATGATTAAGGGGAAGCTTCTTCACTCAGGACATGGTGAGGGTGTGGAATGAGCTGTCAGCGGAAGTGGTGGATACAGGTTTGATTTCAATGTTTAAGAGAAGTTTGGATAAGTACATGGATAGGAGGGTTACGGTTGATGGTTGACTCAGCAGAATAACAATAATCCCCTGCAACTCCCACCATCTCCATAGGGATCCTACCACTAAACATTACTTTACCTCCTCTCCACCCCAACGCCACTTTCCACTGGGATCACTCCCTTCCTGATTCCCTTGTCCACTCGCCCCTCCCCACTAATCTCTCTCCAGGAACTTATCTCTACAAGCTAACCCTGCCCATACACTTCCACCCTCACCTCCATTCAGGGCCCCAAAAATTCCTTCCAGGTGAGGCAACACTTCACCAGCGAATCTGCTGTTTATTTTGTCTGGTACTCCCGATGCAATCTCCTCTATATTGGTGAGATCCATCGTAAACTGGGGAACCACATGGTTGAGCATTTCTATACCATCCGCCACACATGGGACTTCCTAGTGGCCACATATTTTAATTCCCATTCCTGCTCCAAGTTGGTGCATGGTCTCCTCTTGAGCCAAAATGAGGTCATCCTCAGGGCAGAGCAACACCACCTTATTATCTGTGTATTCCTCAGACAAAGATGGAGGTTAGTGAATCTCCTAAATTCACTTCCTCAGAGGACCACAGATGCCAGATCATTAAAAGTATTAAATAAGAGGGGAATCAAATTTTTGAAAGATCAGGGAATTCAGAGCTATGAGAACAGATGAGGGGTTAAGACCTGAGTTAGGTTCATACTGATGTGTTCACTTTGAATGGTAGAACAGACATCAGGACTGTGTATACTGAATAAAAGAGCAGCGATTGAAAACTGTTCAGGAGAATAGTGTAAGAAAGAGCACTCATTGAAAGGAGAGTATTAAAAAGATGGAGATGAATGTGTAGTTATACAGACTAGTAGCTTGATGATCAAATTTGAAATGGCAGACAGCTGAGGAACCTCCAGAAAAACGATTCAGATTTATTACATGTACATCAAAACATACAGTGAACTGCATCCTTTGCAACCAACGTACCCAAGGATGTTCTGGAGGCAACTTTTTCTTCCTCACAATAATGTATGATAAAAGACTTTGAGAAAGAGGAGGAATGTGGATCTGTACAATACAAGAAACTGTTATGGGGTGATTTTGTACAAGACATCTAGATTGTACAAGTTTTTGCCCCAAGTTCATTGCAAGCGGATAAAGACACACAAAAAATAATTTCCTTCTCCTCCAACTTCTCTCACAGCTTATGGAGAAATCTTTAAAGTTATTACAGAATGCACTGGTCTGAATTGGTAATGCTACAAACATGGATAATTTGCTTTCTGTGTGATTTTTGTTATTAAGACATGCAAAAAGCAGAGGTGAAATTTAAACACATAATTCATCTGTTTAATTAGAACCATGAAATGATCTTACAGCCTACCTTGGATTTAGCATGCCATGTAAAATGAAGACTGTTGGTCTCCCCCGGTACGAGTAATTTAAAAGGCAACGCATAGTGACTAATAACATCATTCCGCACATAATACAACTCTGCATCAATACCTGTTGAGAAAAAAAGTGCTTCATGTAATACATGTTAACTGCATTGCAAAGCAAATAAAACAAATACTATTTCAACTATAAATTATGATTGACATGAACATCAAAAATGTTACCTAAAAGATTGGAAGTATTGTTATCCAAAAGTGATTTCCAACACAGTATGTACTGATAGAAGAAAGTTAAGCAGATTTCAAGATACAGTCCCGATAGTATGTAATTGGCACATTCATTAGATTTTGTGCATATTCAGTGGGATTAATAGAGTCTAGATCATGAGGCCTCATCACTCAAAATGTCATTTTTGCTTGCAACAACATACAGCCCTGTCAGCATCACTCCACAGAAGATGATGATTACAGCTCCACTTTCTGCACAATCTGCCACCTATCACTAATCTATCTGCAGATTCACTGGAACAGAGAAAGACCAGAAGATCACCCATGTATAAATCCACTCTTGAAATTCTAACTGAATATAAAGGTATTTTGAATACAAAATGTCATAATATACTAACAACATGAATAGTAATGAATATTTTTCCACAGTTGGAGTGAGTAATGACCCAAAGTTTGGACAACTTAAGCGCTGGGACAGATTGAAAAGGCCAGGGTCGGTTCTGCTTGCTTATCTGTGATGTTTACTCAGCTCTATGCTGAACTGCAGTGCCGGCTGCAGTGATGCCTGGCTTTGCATCTTTCAAAAAACTCCAGTTCTGAAGCTAGTTTATCAATTTAATTGGGGGAGGGGTGGTTGTTGTTGTTGTTCCTCTTCCTCCTCCTCCCCACCTCTTCACCCTCTCCCCCTCCCCATGGTTTTTTTTAATGGGTTCTTTTGGGGTTTCTTTTTTGTGTGGCTGCCTGTAAGAAGATGCATCTCAAAGTTGTGTAATGCATACATACTAATAACTTGCTTTGTTTTAAGCACAAACACCCACATAAAATTACAGATCCAATGAAAAATGATTTAAAAAACTCCTGAACTCCCTTGCAAACTTTGTTCATACAAGTTTCCATACCATATTACATATTAGTTAATAATATTGACCAAGTCATTAAACTGCACAA
This sequence comes from Hemitrygon akajei, assembly GCF_048418815.1. Lineage (NCBI taxonomy): Eukaryota > Metazoa > Chordata > Chondrichthyes > Myliobatiformes > Dasyatidae > Hemitrygon > Hemitrygon akajei. The sequence goes on from NC_133126.1 coordinate 105,429,997, forward strand.
AACACAATGAGGCTCAATACAATACCGCAGTACTCAGAATTTTTTAGACCTTTGCCATACTCAATGTCCTGCTATAGAGCATCACGGTAGTGTAGCGGTTAACGCAACACAATTATAGCTAGGAGCATTGGGGTTTGGCGTTCAATTCCAAAGCCATCTGTAAAGAGTCTGTACGTCCTTCCTGTGCAGCACAAGTTTCCTCCCACATTCCAAAGACAGAACAGCTAGTAAGCCAATCAGTCATTGTAAACTGCCCTGTGATTAGGTTAGGGTTGACTAGGTGGGTTGCTGGGTTAGAAGGGTCGGTTTGCAATAATAAATCATAGTATTTCGACCTTGGGAGGTGGAAATGTGGCGTTAATGCAGGATAAAGTTTTTCAGCCAGTTACTTCCAATCTAAAATCAGAGGCAAATGCTTTAAACTATCAATACCATTCACTGTCAAGTTCCAAGATGTAGTACAGTAGAAGAATATACAATTAAATAACACACAGAACATAAACCTACAAAACTAACAGTATCCACCCTTAATGTTTTCATTCAATATTTTCGTTGGTTCATATAACAGTAAATTAACTTTCTTTATCAACCTTTTTATTAGTTAAATAAAAAAGTACATATATATATATATACACACACACACACAAACAAGATAATTATCACAAATATCTATATAACAGTTCGAATAAAAGGAAAAATAAACATTATCAAGATCAAACATAGTATTAATCTAATAGCATATAATAAAGAGAAAGGTAATTGATTCTCTTCTTATCCATAAAAAGGAAAAAAGATAAAGAAACTTTTATAATTGAAATGTACAGAAAAAAAAACACAAAACACCAAAAAAAACAAAAAACTGGGCAGCTCAAGCTGAGAGGGAAAACAAAAAAAAAACAAGGAAAAACTTACTGATCAAATCCAAAACTTCAAGAAGGTAACTGGAAAGGCCATAAGTCAGAGCTTATGAAAGAGTCACCAAGTTTCCTCAAATTTAGAGGATGTATCAAATGCCCAACTTCTTATTTTCTCTAAACTTAAACAGGACATAATGGAGGTAAGCCAATGAATAACAGTAGGTGGATTAGAACCCTTCCATTTAAGCAAATGGCTCTCCTAGCCAATAAAGTTGTAAAAGCTATCATCCGTTGAGCAGAAACAGGAATATCTCCTGCTTCCGATGGAATGATCCCAAAAATTGCTGTACGTAAATTCGAATGAAGATCCAAATTCAGGACCTTTGATAAAGTTTTAAAGAATTCTTTCCAAAAATTGTCTAACTTGATACAAGACCAGAAGATATGTGTTAAAGTAGTCACCTCAATATTACATCTATCACAAATAGGATTAATCTTAGAAAAAATACGGGCTAATTTGTCCTTTGACCTATGCGCCCAATGCACTACCTGGAAGTGTATCAAGGAATGACGGGCACAAATAGAAGAGGTATTTACCAAATGAAAAATTTTATCCCATTGATTATCTGGAAGTGACTTTCGAAACTTCAATTCTCACGCAGCTTTAATTTTATCATTAGATAACATAGACAAATTCAATAACCATTTATAAATTATAATTATCAGTCCTTTTTGAAATGGTTTAACCTGAAAGAGTATCAATAATATTGGGTGAATAAGCCAAGGGAAAAACTGGCAGTAAATTACTTAGAAAATTCCTAATTTGTAAATATCTAAAAAAGTGGAATTAGATAGGTCATATTTATCCACTAACTCAGTGAAAGACATTAGACAATTACCCATGAACAAATCTAAAAAAGTTACTATTCGTTTGGTTTTCCAAATTGAAAAGGTCTGATCAAAAATTGAAGGTTTAAAAAAAATTAAGATGGATTTTACTAGAAAGAACAAAGTTATTAAAGTCAAAAGATCTACGAAATTGAAACCAAATTCTTAATGTATGTTTATTAATAGGATTAAAATCTCAACTACCGATATTAGAAAGCAAAAAAGGAAGAGGAGCTCCCAATAAAGAGGTCACAGACTTTTTCTCCAAATCCACCCATAAAGGACAACCATGTATATCTGAACAATGAATCCAAAAAGAGATATAATGAATGTTTATTGCCCAGTAGTACAATCTAAAGTTTGGCAAAACCATACCACCATACTTTAATTTCTGCAATAAAGGTTTGCTCAATCTAGAATTTTTATTATTCCAAATAAAAGATAAAATTTTAGTGTCTATTCGATCAAAAAACAGCTTAGGAACAAAAGAGGGGATTGCTTGGAATACATATAAAAACTTCGGTAGCACTATCATTTTAATAGCATTAATACAGCCAATTAATGATAATGTCATAAGAGACCATTAGAAATTACTTGCTGTGTATACTCAATTAATAGAAGAAAATTATATTTTTGGTAATTTTAACACTGAGATAAGTAGTTATTTTTAGCAATACTAAAAGGAAATTGGTCATATTGATCAAACTAATGACTAATAGGAAATAACTCACTTTTATGCAAATTTAATTTATATCCAGAAAAACTACTAAATTCAGAAAATAGATAACAAAGCAGGAATCGATTTCTTAGGATCTGAAATATAAACTAACAAGTCACCTGCATACAACGAAACCTTATGCACTTTATCTCTTCTCTTAATGCCTAAAACCTCATTGCAGTCCTGAAGAGCAAGAGCAAGAAGTTCTAGAGCCAGATTAAATAACAACGGACTAAGAGAGTAACCCTGTCAGGTACCTCCATATAACCTAAAATAAGAAGACTTTTGATTATTAGTTATAGCTGCCGCCAAAGGGGCTTAATAAATCAATTTAATCCAAGAAATAAAACATGGACCAAAACTTAAATCTTTCTAAAACCTGAAATAAATAGGGCCATTCTACCCTATCAAAGGCTTTCTTTGCATCACGATAAACAGCACATTCAAATTATTTAGATGGCGAGGAATGAATGATATTCAGTAATCTCCAAATATTAAAATATGAATATCTATTCTTAATAAATCCAGTTTGATCCTTAGAAATAACCTTAGGTAAAACATTCTCAAGCCTGTTAGCCAAAATCAAGAATTTTGGAATCGACATTTAATAAAGAAATTGGTCTGTAAGAGGGGCATTCAAATAAATCTTTTCCTTTTTTTAGGAATTAATGAAATTGATGTCTCATAAAAAGCTTCCGGGAGGATCCCAGAAGATACAGATTCAGTGAAAATTTGGCATAGATGAGGTGTAAGAATATCCGTAAACGTCTTAAAAAATTCTACTGTAAACCCATCCTGTCCCGGAGCTCTACCTGATTGAAAAGAAGATATTACCCTTACTATTTCCTCTCGTTTAATGGGTGCATCTAAAGTATTCATATCTTGGGTAGAAATTTTGGGAATATTCAATCTTTGCAGAAATTCATTCATAGAAGTAGCGCTGTCTAGAAAATCAGATTTATAAAGGTTAGAGTAAAAGTCCAAAAACACTTCATTAATTTCCTGGACAATCAGATGTTTCAGTTCTGTCAGATCTTTGTACTTTCAAAATCTGCCTTCTAGTTGCTTTGAGTTGAGCAGCTAAGTTTACCTGATTTATCTCCATGTATATAAAATTGACTTTTCAATTTCCAAAGTTGCTGCTCAATGGGATAAGTCGATAGCAAGTCATGCTGTGCTTGAAGTTTCACCCTTTCCTTATATAAATCTCCAGTATGTGATACTGAATAAACTTTATCTATTTCTTTAATCCTATTAGTAATCACTAAAAGCTCCACTTTAGTTTTCTTTCTTAAGCTGCTGAACATAAAATTATATGTCCCCTAAGATTTCATTGTATCCCAAATAACCAAATTTGACATACACTCAAGCTGAATTTAATTCAAAAAAATACAGAGATTTGCTCTTTCATAAAACTTAGAAATGTTGAATCATGGAGCAATGCAGCATTAAATCTCCACTGAGCTGCATTCTGTAAGTTATCAGAAATCTTCAGTGTAAGTCTCATAGGCGCATGATCCGACAGCGCAATAACATCATACGCAACAAAGGATACCAATCCTTTATCTAACAAAAAAAAATCAATTCTTGAATATTTATGAACCACATGTGAAAAAAAGGAAAAATCTTTATCTTTAGGACGCAGAAATCTCCAAATGTCTAACACACCATATTCTAGTAAAAAGAAGTTAATGCAGGATGCAGCCTAATTAGGAAGGCATGGATTGGTCGATGACCTATCAATCGAGGGATTGATACAGCAGTTAAAGTCACCACCCATAATCAACTTACATTCATTTAAATTCAGCAGTGCAGAAAATAACCTCTTAAAAAGTTCAGGACTATCTACATTAGGTGCATACACACATACCAATGCCACCTTTTGACCAAATAACAAACCAGTAACAATTAAGTATCTTCCAGTTGAATCAGTAACAGTATTAAAATGTACAAGAGACTTTAAAATAAATAAAAATAGACACTCCTCTATTTTTTGAAATAGACGAAGAGTGATACTGAGAACCCTTCCAAAATTTAAAAAAACAATTTTCATCTTCCCTACGGATGTGGGTCTCTTGCGCAAAAATAGTATCGACTTGAAATGTTCTCAATTTCTTAAAGACCTTTCTATGCTTAATAGGTTGATTCAAGCCATTCAGCCTCCAGTAAATTAATTATATTAACATCCACACTGAGACTTTAATTTAAGGATTTATAAAAAGAATTAGTGCACCGAGACAAACAATACGCACAGGGTGGAACAGAATGGATTCCATCAGAAAGAAAAAAAACCTGATTGACAAGAAAACCTCTCAGGACTGCCCAATTGAAAAAACCTAACCTAATAGCCCCACCCCCTCCCCCCAAAGCCAGAAAAAAAACTTCCAATAGGTGGATGCTAATTACACATTCTAAACCCTTTGTCTCTAATAGGCAGACTCTTTTTTTTAAAAAAAAGTTATATACTAACACCACTGACTCAAGACACAACATCAGATGTGTAGGAAAAAAATCAAAAAATTCCAAATTATTATATTATGTCTAAGAGAGGTTAAATCGTAGTTAACAGCAGCCATCTTAAATTCATTTAATAAACCTTGATCATATATCCAAATAAGAAAAATCTAATCAAGTAATATAATACGACTGATATTAAACTCTTACAGATCCTAAAAGAAAGCAGAAGGAAAAAAAATAAAACCACCAGATGATGTCTGGACCAACAAAAAACGTAAATTGAACTTTCAACGATTTAGCTGTAAACGATTCTCAGCTAAAGATTGAATTCAATATTATGTCTAATAGATGTTAGCACGTAATTGACAGCAGCCATCTTAAATTAATTTATAAAAATTGATCATATATTCAGAGAAAAATAGATTCAAGCAAATAATAACATTGCGAATTAAGTTAAATTCATACAAATCTTTAAAAAAGAAAAAATACAAGAATCAAAGCGATGGTTATACAGACATAGAACATAGATTAAGCTTTAAACAATTCAACTACCGTAGATTTCGCACTACAGAGCGCACCTGATTAAAAGCCGCTGGCTCTAATTTTAGAAAGAAAATCAATTTTGTACTTGTACAAGCCGCACCGGATTTTAGGCCGCAGGTGTCCCACGTTGTAATATGAGATATTTACACAGAAAGATATTACACGTGAGGATTTTTTAACTTTTAATTAAATCCGTATGGTAACATAAACAAATACATATTGCAAATGCTTTTTTTCGAACCGTGCCTCTAACACGGCTACTTTTAAATATACATACGTATCGGTAACACACAAATTACGTTGCATATACTTTTTTACTGAACAGTGCACGAATAACATTCCAATATCTCCTAACGACGTAAAAAAATATATACTGCAGCCTACCAGGAAAAGTTATTGATCGCCTTTAACTTAAAAGCAGCGTTTTCGCTCGGGTCTAAGCGCTCAGGTAATGTGCTCGGCTAATGTGCTCCCCCCACCTTCCCGTTTATCGCAAACCGGTATTTCCCACAAGACGCGGCGAAACCGGATGTGATGATGTCATAGTATCCCGGGATGTACAGAAAACAAATAGATAGATAGATACTTTATTCAACTAGAAAATACTAACAAATGAATTACTAAGCGAAAATATTATAAACTAAATAACTGCCATAAAGGCAGCACAATGCTTTTCTTCGAGTGTTTTCCATGTTGATGAGGGTGAGTACAAATGACTGATTTACAATAATTTAATTGTGAAAGTGCGCTTGATTTATCGTACAATTTCATTGGACCTCTGTGAACTACTCATCAATTTTATTGGTCTACTGTTACGAGGCAAAATGTTTTTGGCGGCATGAAAAAAAATCATGCATTAGCCGTACCGTAGTAAAGGCCGCAGTGTTCAAAGCTGTTCAAAGCGTGGGAAAAAAGTAGCGGCTTATAATCCGACATCTACGGTACATACGATTGTCAGCTAAGGATTAAATGTTGGAGTTGCTTGCAGAACGGCAATGTAGGAGTTGCTTATGCGACCAATTTAAACTCGCTGAAAAACTTCCAAGCTTCCTCAAGAGAATCAAGACGTTTAGGACGAGCGTTAGCCAGAAAAATTATCAACCGGGCAGGATAGCGCAAAGATGGACGAAGGTTTTTCCTTATACAATTCTGCCATCACTTCCCGATATTTAATTTTTTTCTGCATAAACTTCAGGGGCAAAATCTTCAACTATACGAAACTCCACACTGTTATAAGTTAACTTCCCCCGCTTCCAGGCATCTCAAAGAATTGATTCTATAGTAGCAAAATAATGTAAACACAGAATCACCGCTCGTGGTTTCATCTCAACTGATGGCTTGTTGAGGGGGATTCGGTGAGCCATGTCAATTAACGAAGAGGTTTCGAGTATCTCACTAAAAAGTGAGTATAACATACTCATAAAAAAAACTTTAATGGCTCACTGGTTTCCATATTTTCAGGCAAACCCAGTATACGTAAATTCATCCTTTGGCTTCTATTTTCCAGATCGACCGTTTTCTTCTTAATTCTTAATAATTCTGACGAAACCTCAGCAATTTTCTTTTCCATGGTATCAATCACTTGATGTATTGTCTCGTTTTCTTCCGATTTTATTAGTATCCATTTTAAGCGTTTGATATTGAGATTCCAGATTCCTCAAAGATTCTTGGACGGTAGATACAGTTTTTTCAAGCTTTCCATTAGCATTCGTCAATTTATCAATTTTAGAAACCACCATTCCAATTTTGGTATTAGTATCTTGCATCAATAAGAACATTCCTTCAGGAGTATCGGTTTCTTCTACCTCCCTTGTAAATTTGGATTGTTCAGTTTCAGAAGCAATTTTGCCATGTCTTAATTCCTTTCCAGTTCGGGTTCCAGCCATCATAATTAAATTGTAAATCCTTCACTAAAAGTAATGAATCTTCAAAGTTTAAACAAAAGTAGCAGTGGAAAGTAGGTTGTAAAAGCATGGAGAAGAGCCAAACAAGCTTCTTACTCCATGAGCTGCCCAGAAGAGACTGGCAGTAAATTAACTTTCATGTGTGATCAGTAGTGTTATGACCCCAGCCCCCTCCTTTGTGAGAATCGCAAGAGCCCTAGTGAAGGGGGGGTCAATGACCCAAGAGAGAGAGCGTCGTGCTGAATTGGACTCAGGAGAGTGAGGGAGAGGCCTCAAGGTTTTGGAATGTGGTCTGGCCTCTCAGCCAGACAAAAGCCACGGAAATGGCCATTGTCTCTTGGAGACACCTTTGCGGAATGGGGACTGGGTTACGTGCAAACCCTCAGGGCAACGTGGGCTGGGAGATGAGGAGAGATTGCCTCACCCCACCCTGATTGACAGCTACAACCCTACAAGTCCCGATAAAAGGTGGGCTGCCGAGGCGGCCCCTCAGACGCACGAAGGAGACACACTAAGAAGACACGATAGCGCTTCCCGTCGGAGCGGGAAGCCATTTTGAAGGAAGCCACGTGCGTTAGATTCCGGATCGGGAGTCTGTGGCTGAAACCAAAGGAAAAACTGTTTTTAACTAACAACCGGGATTTGCTTCGCAAAGACAACAGGCAAGTGTTCCTTTCTCTCACCAATCCCTCTCTCCAACACGTGAAATGCCAGCAGTTCCCAAACGGAAAAGCCTGCAGACTTCTGAGTGACTTTTATATTTCCATTGGACTCAGTATTATCCCCTAGACAACGATAGAGCTTATTTCTGATTGATTATTACTATACCTGTGCTTTAGATTGAGTATTGACGACGTATATGATCTGAATGTTTTGTATTAACCATACGTTTGTGCCCCTTTATAAATAAAAAAACGTTTGAAAATAGTACCATCAGACTTCAGCAGACCTCTCTATCTTTGCTGGTAAGCCACCCAGTTACAGGGTACGTAACAGTAGCATTGGAATTCTATGAGTAAAAAACAACAGGATAGACAAAGGAAAGTCAGTGAATGATCCTGCACTTTGGTAGAAGGAATAAAAACATAGATTTTTTTCTAAACAGGAGGAAAATTCAGAAATCAGAGGTGTAGAGGGACCTGGGAGTCCTTGAGCAGGATTCCCTAAAGGTTGACTTGCAGGTTGAGTTGGAAGGCAAATACAGTGTTACTACTCATTTTGAGAGGCCCAGAATATAAAAGTAAGGATGTAAAACTAGGAATTTATGCATTGGTCAGACCACATAGAAACTACTGTAAGCATTTCTGGGCCCTTATCTAAGAAAGGATGTGCTGGCATCAGAGATGGTCCAGATGAGGTTCCCAAGAATTCTGGGAATAAAAGGGGTAACGTATAAGGAGCGTTTGATGACTCTGGGTCTTTACTTGTTGGAATTTATAAGTATGGGGGGAAACCAATCGAATATTAAACGGCCTAGATAGAGTGGACATGAAGAGGATGCTTCCTAAAGTGACAGAGTCTAGGGCCTAAAGGGCAATAAGCCGGAGTAGTGGAGGCTTTAGGATTTACTAAATGATGAAACCAAAGAGGAAACCAACTTGGTCCAAGCACAGGACCAAGTTCTTCAGTCCACTATGTTGTGCCCAATTAAACTAACCTCTCTTGTGGTCTACCTCTCTCCATTCTCTGCATATTCAGGTAATCTAGCACCTGGTAGTGTCGCAGATAGCATAACATTTGAAAATAACATTTTAATTCCTGCCACTGTCTGTAAGAAGCTTGTACATTCTCCCCATGGCCACAAGCATTTCCTCCAGGTGCTCCAGTTTCCTGCCACATTCCAAAAAGTTATTCAGGTTAGGGTTAGTACACTGTGGGCATCCTACATTGGTGCTGGAAGCCTGTGACACTTGCAGGCTGCCCCCAGCACAGGTTTGACTGTTGAAACAAATGCTCGACTTTCACTTTATGTTTCAACATACAAGTGACAAAAAAAGCTAATACTTAATCTTTAAAGCTTCAATTGTATCTGACTCCACCACTAACCTGGCAGCCTTTGGAAGTTACAGTAATAGCCTGGGCCAACTGTAGTCAAGTGAAACTGCCAGACATCAGTTTACTGTAAACACAGACAGTGGCAGTGTGTATTCAAGCCAAACGAATGAGGCCTCTGCAGTGAGACATTTTCCAGAAAGTTCTTCCTAAACCACTGTGCCAGAGACAGGCGAGATAACAGAAAGAATTGAGTTGAATTGACTTTATTACTTACATCCATGAGTAAAAACTTAACGTTACGTCTCCGTCTAAATGTGCAATTTATAATAATTTATAATAAATAGTATGTACAACAGGACAGTCAATATAACATAGAAATACAGTTGTGTCAGCATGACTTAAGCAGTCTGATGGCCAGGTGGAAGAAGCTGTTCTGGAGCCTGTAGGTCCTGGCTTTTATGCTGTGGTACCATTTCCCAGATGGTAACAGCCATAGATTGTAGTTGATTGATTGTAGTTGGGATGACTCAGGTCCCCAGTGGTCCTTCAGACCCTTTTTACACACCTGTCTTTGTAAATGTCCTGAATCATAGGAAGTTCACAACTACAGATGCACTGGACTGTCCGCACCACTCTCTGCAGAGTCCTGCGATTGAAGGAAGTACGATTCCCATACCAGGCAGCAATGCAGCCAGTCAGAATGTTCTCAATTGTGCCCCTGTAGAAAGTTCTTAGGATTTGTGGGGCCATACCAAACTTCTTCAACCGTCTGAGGTGAAAGAGGCACTATTGTGCCTTTTTCACCACGCAACTGGTATGTACAAACCACATGAGATCCTCGGTGATGTTTATGCTGAGGAACTTAAAGCTGTTCACCCTCTCAACCCAGATCCATTGATGTCAATAGGGTTAGCCTGTCTCCATTCCTCCTGTAGTCCACAACCAGCTCCTTTGTTTTTGTGACATTGATTTCTTGACTCCACCATATCAGGGTGATGACTTCCTCTCTGTAGTCTGCATTATTATTCCAGGTTAGGCCAATCAGTGTAGTATCATTAGCAAATTTAATTAGCAGATTGGAGCAGTGGGTGGCGAGTCATGGGTATACAGAAGGGGATTTAGGACACAGCTCTGAGGGGCACCTGTGTTGAGGGTCAGACATACTCAACAACTAAGGCTCTATTATCTTCACTAACTTCAAAATATTATCGGCTGATTGATTACACACAAATATATATACACACACACACACACATATATATATTATAGATAGATAGATAGATAGATACACATACATACTCAGAGACACACGCACGCATAGGGGAGATGGGTGATGTGGTTAGGTCATTCTGATTTCAAACAATTGGTTTACTGATGCACTTTGATAGAAGGTATAGGGTGCTTTCTTCTCCCTTCCCCTTTTCTCAACCATGATCCCCCCTCTTTCCATTCTTGTTTCACTCTCAGTCCACAATAAAGACCCTTATCAGAATCAGGTTTATCACTCACATCATGAAATTTGTTTTTTTTTTGTTTTTTTAGATAGATAGATACTTTATTGACCCCAAAGGAAATCATAGTGTCACAGTAGTATTACAAGTGCACAGATATAAATATTAGAAGAAGTAAAAAGAATAAAAAATAAGTTACAACAAACAGTCTAACAAGGCAATCATCACTTCCCTGGCTATAGATTGACTCATTATAGAGCCAAATGGCTGAGGGTAAGAATTGCCTCATATCGCTCTTTGGAGCAGTGCAGTTGTCCTAGTCTATTACTAAAAGTGGTCCTGTGTTTAGCCAAGGTGGCATGCAGAGGGTGAGAAACATTTTCCAGAATTGCCAGGATTTTCCGTAGAGTCCTTTGTTCTAGCACAGTTTCCAGTGTGTCCAGTCTGACCCCTGTAACAGAGCCAGCCTTTCTAATCAGTTTATTGAGCCTGTTGGCATCACCTGTATTGATGCCATTGCCCCAGTACACCACCGCATAGAAGATTGTACTGGCGACAACAGACTGATAGAATGTGTGAAAGAGAGATCAACATACTTCAAAAGTAATACATACCTTTAGTATGTAAAGTATTACCAAGAATATAATTACTACAGCATGTGCAAAACTCTTCGGCACCCTAGCCATATATATGTGCCCCAGACATTTGTACAGTGTGTGCTACATGTATATTAACCCTATTAACATATCCATGTAAGTTTTCAATCAAAGTCATTCATATATATCAGTCCCAATATGGATCCCTATAGAATACTACCAGTCACAGAGCCTCAACCAGAATAGGACCCATCAACTACTACACATTGCTTACTATGGGCAAGCCAATTCTGAATCCAAAACTTCAAGGCACCATGGATTCCATGCATATTTATCTTCTGGATAAGCCTACGATGAAGGACCTTGCAAAATTATTATTATTCCAAAATGGTGGCGCGACGCAGCTTGCAGCGGCCACTCCGGAGCTGATTATCTGTTGTTTGTGAAGCGGGGTGCCGTGCGCAATCATAATCGATTGAAAACGGACGTGGGAGCACGGAGGAACATCGGGAAATCTCCAGGAAGACCTTCTTCGTTGCTGCTGCTGCTGCGAGGTCCGGGACTCTGCTGGGAAGAACAGGCCCCCAGTCCTGGGAATCTCGTTGCCGATGGCCATTGGCGGGGCCGTCTTAATACGCTCGGCAAAGGATGGTGCTCGGAGAAGCTGTGCTGGTGGGGATGGTCATCTGCTCGGAGGTTCAATGGACTTGGAGTCCACTGCTGTCAGGTCGCTGTCAGTGTGTGCTGTGTCTGCGAGGCTGGTTTCGATGAAGCTTTCATTGTGTGCTGCGTCTGCGAGGCTGAGTTGGGTGGCGCCGTGGAAGTCCATAGCGGGGGTATTCCCTTCTGCCACCGGCGTGGGATGGCGAGTCTGTCGGGATCCTGGTGACTTGTGGAAACTGTGTGGTGATTTCTTTTGAATTTATAGTCCTTTAACATCTTTGGACTATTTTTACTGTGCCCATGGTCTGTTTTTTTAAATCAATTATGCTATTGTTTGCACTGTTGTAACTATGTGGTTTTGTGCAGGTCTTGTAGCTTTAGTTTTTGGTCTTGTTTGTCTGGTGGATTTGGAGCTCCTTTCCGGGGAACGCGCTAAGACGGTAGCGCGATATTAATACGCAGCAGCCTCTCCGGACTCTGGATTGGGGATTGCCAAACGTTATGTGGATTTTCTGGTGTAATCTGTTTTGTCATATGCTTTTGTGATATCATTCTGGAGGAACGTTGTCTCATTTTTTTAACTGCATCGCATTTGTGGTTTCTAAATGACAATAAACTGAATCTGAATCTGAAAATGTCTTATAAAATCCATACAGACAACATGTACTGCTCTATCTTCATCGCCTCCTCAAAGAAAATTAGTCAGTTTAGTATGCACAACTTATCCCACAAAATGCAGTGCTGTCTGTCCCTAATTCACCATACTTTTCCAAATGCCCATGAACTAAAACCTAAGTTTCCTCTCCAATAGCTTCCCTATCATTTATGTGAGATTTACTAAGCTATAATTTTCAGGATTACTCCAACATCCCTTCTTGAACTAAAGAACAATATTGGCTCCTTGCCAGTCCTTAGGGAACTGGCCTGTGGCCATAGAGGACATGAAAATTTCATCTCCTGCTTCTCTCAATAAACTGAGGTATATCCCATCAGGCCCTAAAGACTCACCTATCCTGATGCTCTTCAAAAGACCCAAACTGTAAAAAAAAGTTTTTGCCAATCAAAGTCGACAGAACTTGAATGGACTCTGGTTGCTGGCATGGGCTCCTTTAAAGACTGCGGAAGAAAGGATGCATTCTGGTTTAAAAGTTCATCTAAGGAAACTTGGCTTTCAGCTACCAATACAGACCATTTTGCAGGCAAACATACAGCCTCTAATAAATATTAACCAAGATCTCACAGCTAGATTGCTGTACCAGATGGGCATTAAAATTGTTGCATTTTTTGTTTCACGGAATTTTGGTTATCTCTTGCCATTCTGGGCACAGAGATACAGCTTGATAGTTTTGCAATACACTCCAAGATAGGACTGCTGAATCATTCAAAGGCAGAAGGGGTGGAGTATGCTTTATATTCAGTTCCTTACAGTGTATAAACATTGCGGTGTTGTCCCAGTCCTGCTAACCCAACCTGGAATATCTCGTGATCATGTTGTCTATTTTATCTGCTGTGGGAGATTAAAGCTTACCGTGCTATCCCAGGGCCACACTTTGGAAAGTCTGATCATCTGGCTGTCCTTCTACTCCCTGAATATACACAGAGACTAAGAACTACAACACCAGTAGTGAGGGTCAAGAAGGTATATACAAGGGAGGCACAGGAGTACTTACAGGAAACACAGAACCCCTACAGCACAATACAGGCCCTTTGGGCCACAATGCTGTGCTGAACATGTACTTACTTTAGAAATTACCTTGGGTTACCCATAGCCCTCTATTTTTCTAAGCTTCATGTACCTATCCAGGAGTCTCTCAAAAAGACCCTATCCTATCAGCCTCCACCACCGTCACCCATTCCACACACTCACCACTCTCTGCATAAAAAACTGACCCCTGACATCTCCTCAGTATCTACCTCTAAGCACCTTAAAACTGCCCTCTCATGCTAGCCATTTCAGCCCTGGGAAAAAGCCTCTAATTATCCACACGATCAATGCCTCTCAACATTTTATATACCTCCATCAAGTCACTTCTCATTCTCCGTCGCTCCAAAGAGAAAAGGACGAGTTCACTCAACCTATTCTTGTAAGGCATGCTCCCCAATCCAGGCAATATCCTTGTAAATCTCCTCCACACCCTTTCTAGGGTTTCCACATCCTTCCTGTAGCGAGGTGACCAGAATTGAGCACAGTACTCCTAGTGGATCTGACTAGGGGCCAATATAGCTGTAACATTACCTCTCGGCTCTTAAACTCAATCCCACAGTTGATGAAGGCCAATGCACCATATACCTTCTTAACTAAAGAGTTAACCTGTGCAGCAGCTTTGAGCGTCCTATGGACTCGGACCCCAAGATCCCTCTGATCATCCACACTGCCGAAAGTCTTACCATTAATACTATATTCTGTCATCATATTTGACCTACCAAAATTAACCACTTTCCACTTATCTGGGTTGAACTCCATCTGCCACTTCTCAGCCCAGTTTTGCATTTTATCGATGTCCCACTGTAACCTCGGACAGCCCTCCACACCATCCACAACACCCCCAACCTTTGTGTCATCAGCAAATTTACTAACTCATCCCTCCACTTCCTCATTCAGGTCATTTATAAAAATCATGAAGACAAGGGGTTCCAGAACAGATCTGAGGCACACCACTGGTCACTGACCTCCATGCAGAATATGATCCGTCTACAACCACTCTTTGCCTTCTGTAGGCAAGCCAATTCTGGATACACAGAGCAACGTCCCCTTGGATTCCATGCCTCCTTACTTTCTCAATAACCTTGCACCGGGTACCTTATCAAATACCTTGCTGAAATTCATATACACTACATCTACTGCTCACTGAATTGTGAAAAGAAATGGTCCCAACACTGACCCCTGCGGAACACAGTTACTGGCAGCCAACCAAAATATTCAACACTTTATTCTGACACTTCACCTTCTGCCAGTCATCAAATCTTCCATCCGTGCTGGTATCCTTCCTGTAATACCATGGATCTTATCTTGCTCATGTGCTGCACCTTGTCAAAAGCCTTCTGAAAATCCAAGTAAAGAACATCCACTGAATCTCCTTTGTCTATTCTGCCTCTTACTTCCTCAAAGAATTCCTACAGATTTGTGAGGCAAGACTTCCCCTGAAGGAAACCATCTCCGCCTTGCTGACAAAACACTGGCACACCTCAGGGATGCGTGCTTAACTTACTCCTCATCTTTATCTACGTCTCCGACTGCGTAGCTAGGCAAAACTCAAACATCATCAATAAATTTGCTGATGACACACCATTGTTGGCAGAATTTCAGATGGTGACAAGAGGGTATACAGGAGCGAGATATGTCTATTAGTCGAGTGGTGTTGCAGCAACAACCTTACACTCAATGTCAGTAAGACCAAAGAACTGATTGTGGACTTCCGAAAGGGTAAGACAAGGAAACACACAAGTTCTCATAAAGGGATCAGAAGTGGAATAATTCAGCAATTTCAAGTTCCTCGGTGTCAATATCTCTGAGAATCTAATCTGGACCCAACATATCAATACAACTGTAATGAAGGCATGACAGTGGCTACATTTCACCAATAACACTTGAAATTTCTACAGATGTACTGTGGAGAGCATTCCAACTGGCTGCAGCACCGTTTGGTATGAGGGTGGGGGCTAATGCATGGTATCAAAGTTGCAGAGAGTTGTAAGGTTAGCTCCATCATGAACACTAGTTTCCAGAGTATCCGGGACATCTTCAAGGAGCGATGCCTCAAAGAGGCAGAGTCCATCATTGGTAAGGACCACCCCCCCCCCCACCACCCAGATCATGCTTTGTTCCCATTGTTACCATCAGGAAGGAGGTAAAAAAGCGCGGAGTCACATACTCAATAATTCAGAAATGACTTCTTCCACTCTGCCATCTGATTTCTGAATGGAAATTGAACTCATGAACACTACCTCACTACTTCTAAATTTCCATTTTTGCACTATTTATTTAACTATGTGTGTGTGTGTATACACACTTACTGTAATTCAGCTTTTTTCTCTATGATTATGTACTGCATTGTCAACAAATTTCACAACATATGCCTGTGATATTAAACCTGATTCTGATACTCTCACCTCCCTTTTTACTTATATCAGAAAAACATTATCCTTTTATTTAATTAGCTAGCTTTCTTTCATACAACATCTATTCTCTCCTAATAGCTTTTTTAGTTTCTTTCTGTAAGTTTTTAAAAAGCTTCCCAAACCTCTAACTTCCCACTAATTTTTGCTATATTATTGATTAATTGAGATACAGAGTGAAGTAGGCCCTTCTGGCTCTTTGAGCCAGCCGCCCAGCAATCCCCCAATTTAATCTTTGCCAAATCATGAGACAACTGACAATGACTAATTTACCTACCAAACAATATGTCTTTGGACTGTGGGAGGAAGTCGGAGCACCACGTGTCACGGGGGGGATCGTACAAAGTCCTTACAGGCAGGGCAGGAATTGAACTTGAGTTACCTGTACTGTAAAGTGTCGTGCTAACCACTACATAACCGTGCCGCCCATTATATGCCATCTATTTTCCTTTTCTGCTGTCTTTGACTCACCTTGTCAACGACATTGGCCTCATCCTCACTTTAGAATAATACTTCATCTTTGGGATAGATTTATCCTGCGTCTTCCGAATTGTCCCCAGAAACTCCAATCATTGTTGTTCTACCAGCATCCCAGATGGTGCCCCTTCCAATAAACTTTGGCCAGCTCCTCTCTCATGCCTCTGTAATTCCCTTTACTCCACTGTAATACTGAAATATCTGACTTTACCTTCTCCCTCTCAAACTGCAGGGTGAAATTTATCATTATGATCCAAATTAATATAACTTCCTTTACCTTCAGCTCTCTATCAAATCTGGTTCAATACAGAACAATTCAGAATTGCCTTTCTCCTAGTGGGCTCAACCACAAGCTGCTCTAGAAAGCCTTCTCACAGGCATTTTACAAATTCCCTCCCTTGGGATCCAGCACCACCCTGATTTTCCCTATCTATCTGGATATTGAAATCTCAGAAGACTATCGTAACATTGCCCTTCTAATTTGTATCCCATCCTGTTCAGACGCCGACATATAACTCCCATCATAGTCTTTTTTCCCCTTGCAGTTTCTTAACTCTATCCATAAGGACTCTGCATCTTCCAATCCTATATTACCCCTTTCTAACGATATGATTTCATTTTTTAAACCAACAGAGCTACACCATTCCCTTTGCCAACCTGCCTATGAGTATGTGGAGAGGGTGAGGGGTAAGTGTAGCAAAGAATGTGTACAGGACTGGGGACAGGGTATGTGATTGGGGAAGTGGAGGAGGACAGGGAACAGGTAACTAAAATAGAGTACCAGACGGATATGGCAACCACAAAGAAAGGGAATGCAAGACAATGTGTCTGGCAAAGTATCTGAGCTATATACCTATTCCAAGTATTTTGCTTGCGTCTATACTTATTCCGAGTATTTTGCGTGCTGAGCTATGCAATAGCCAATCAATCGATGAATTTGAATCGGTAACCATATTTGCGAATGTAGTGCCCCACTTTTGGGTATAAGTATGACCTCTGTGAACCGACAAACTGGGAGTTGGCTACCTTATGCCCGAAGTGCACGTGGCTGCGAACTCTCCTCTGAATAAAAACCGTTTCAGAGGTAATTTCGTGTCTCTAGTGTTTTTCCTCAACTGAGCAGGTTAACAATTTCCTGCGGCTTCTGCTTTCTGTCCGGGGCGCCCTGCATCACTACCAGCATTTCATTGGGTTTCCAGGGGGTATACACAGAAACCGTCAAGGGATTATGCACAGCATCCTCAGCCTGGGCTGGACTGTGACGAGGGTTAGGGACCTCTTGCATTGGCAACTGTTGGGGGGGGCGGCTCGGGTCTACCTGGATCTTTGGTGGGGTAGGGCCAATCAGGGTACTTTCGAGCAAGGGCCGCGTCAGGATTATCCTCGGGGCCGGTATCATCACTGGAGGTGGTAAAGTCTGAGGCAGGGTCAAACACGTCCCCTTGAGGGTCTATCAAAGGGCCGTCACCCACATAGAGCTTCCGTCTTGTAGTCCATTTACGAACCATGCTGTTCTTAGGGGTCGCGGGTTTAGTACCTTGTATGTCCCCTTTCCTGGTTTTAGCTCAGGTACGGGCCACAATGGGGTCAGTGAATTGTGGGCTTGGGGTCGGGAGTGCATGGGGGGGGAACGATCATGGGTCAAGGGCACAGGGGGAGCGGAAGGTTCTGAAGGTACAGGCGGGATGGGATTCGCAGCCCTCGCAGGCGAAGGGACCTGCTGCTCCTCCTCCTCCTCAGTGTCCTCATTAGGGTCAAATAGGGTCTGCAGCCCAGTCAAGTTTTACATTATGATCATTAATCCTACGCCGCTCATCATAGATTTCACATAAGGCCTTCAGTACCGGCCAGCTCCTGGGTTTTCCGTCACTATCATTGATGGGTATCTTTCTATATTTTGCATTCACCTCCCAGGAGGTCTGGAGGGAGCGCTCATTAACTCTGCTGGCCACAGTATGCCAATGCGTAATTAGGTCTTTCCATTTCTGTGAGACATTCTGTCGCCACACCTGTCCCTCTGCTCGCTTGCACTTCTCAAGATCCCAGGTTCCCCCAATGGCCAAAATTCATTCCCCAGCTTCTTATTCATCCGCACGCTCAGTCTCCGTAAATCTGTCTCGTTTTCAGGGAATTCTTTACACATCTTCCATAAGGGCGTATTTAGCCCTGATTTATCCAGAGTCTGGCCCATTTTGGTAACTTACTCTCACATCCACTTCAGTTTCCTGACCTTCGCGTGGCAGATTTCTGCTCTTAACAACCAGTCTAAGGCAGGATGCGGTTTCAGTTAGATGTTGGAACCAGACCTTAATCAAATCAAAGTTGTACTTGTCCAAAGCCTCTAACCCCAATGTCTATGCAGGGACTCCAACCCCACCTCCCAATCAGGGGACTCTAACCCCAATGTCTATACAGGGGCTCTAACCCTCACAAAAACCTCCTTATAATCTTTACCTGTTATCCGTGTCTCGCAACTGAGTTTCTCCTTTTTGTCTGTGGAGGCCATAAGATGGTCAGCCAGAGCCAAAGGGGTCGGAACGGGGAGTCAGGGAGGGAGAGAGAGACCGAGAGAAATCTCTCAGAGGGCCCTTCTGTCTCAACCCGCTCTTGCCTTCCCGCCGATCTCTTACACCGACTCCCAAGCTGCCAACCATTAGGCTCCTGGCTGGCTCGCCAAATTGTTAACCTGCTCAGTTGAGGAAAAACACCAGAGACACGAAAATACCTCTGAAACGGTTTTTATTCAGAGGAGAGTTCGCAGCCACATGCACTTCGGGCATAAGATAGCCAACTCCCAGTTTGTCGGTTCACAGAGGTCATACTTATACCCAAAAGCGGGGCACTACATTCGCCAATATGGTTACCGATTCAAATTCCTCGATTGATTGGCTATTGCATAATCAATATTGCACGCGAAATACTGGGAATAAGTATAGACGCAAGCGAAATACTTGGAATAGGTATGGACGCAAGCAAAACACTCGAAATAGGTATATAGCTCAGATACTTTGCCAAACACATTGTCTTGCGGTAAGCAAGGTTCTCTTTCTTTGTGGTTGCTACATCCGTCTGGTACTCTATTTTAGTTACCTGTTCCCTGTCCTCCTACACTTCCCCAATCACATACTCTGTCCCATACTCTGTCCCCAGTCCTGTACACATTCTTTGCTACACTTACCCCTCGTCCCCCCTTTCCACACATACCCCTCACCCTCTCCACATACTCACCTATCCTTTCAGTGACTGCAGTGACTAGTGGGGTACCGCAAGGCTCAGTGCTGGGACCCCAGTTGTTTACAATATATATTAATGATTTGGACGAGGGAATTAAATGCAGCATCTCCAAGTTTGCGGATGACACGAAGCTGGGCGGTGGTGTTAGCTGTGAGGAGGATGCTAAGAGGATGCAGGGTGACTTGGATAGGTTAGGTGAGTGGGCAAATTCATGACAGATGCAATTTAATGTGGATAAATGCCAGGTTATCCACTTTGGTTGCAAGAACGGGAAAACAGATTATTATCTGAACGGTGGCAGATTAGGAAAAGGGGAGATGGGAGATGCAACGAGACCTGGGTGTCATTGTACACCAGTCATTGAAGGTGGGCATGCAGGTACAGCAGGTGGTGAAAAAGGCAAATGGTATGTTGGCATTCATAGCAAAAGGATTTGAGTACAGGAGCAGGGAGGTTCTACTGCAGTTGTACAAGGCCTTGGTGAGACCGCACCTAGAATATTGTGCGCAGTTTTGGTCCCCTAATCTGAGGAAAGACATTCATGCCATAGAGGGAGTACAGAGAAGGTTCACCAGATTGATTCCTGGGATGGCAGGACTTTCATATAAAGGAAGACTGGATCGACTAGGCTTATACTCACTGGAATTTAGAAGATTGAGGGGGTATCTTACTGAAACGTATGAAATTCTAAAGGGATTGGACAGGCTAGATGCAGGAAGATTGTTTCCGATGTTGGGGAAGTCCAGAACGAGGGGTCACAGTTTAAGGATAATGGGAAAGCCTTTTAGGACCGAGATGAGGAAAAACTTCTTCACACAGAGAGTAGTGAATCTGTGGAATTCTCTGCCACAGGAAACAGTTAAGGCCGGTTCATTGGCTATATTTAAGAGGAAGTTCGATATGGCCCTTGTGGCTAAAGGGATCAGGGGGTATGGAGAGAAAGCAGGTACAGGGTTCTGAGTTGGATGATCAGCCATGATCATACTGAATGGTAGTGCAGGCTCGAAAGGCCTACTCCTGCACCTATTTTCTGTTTCTATGTTTCAATACAATGTGTATCCTCTGATATTAAGCTTCCACATATGATATTCCTTCAGCCACAACTCAGTAATACCTAGAGTCTTACCTGCCAATCTCTAACTGCACTACAAGACCTTATTCCATATATTCCTTGCATTCAAATATGACACGTTCAGCCCTGTATTCATCATCTTTTTTGATTTCTCCCCCCTTCAATTCCGATCATCTGTCTTTGTTCTTCACAGTCTCGCTACACACTTCTATTTGAAAACCAACTACCCCATCCTTATCCCTATCGCTCAAGTTTCTATCCCTTTATCAAATCAGCCTTCACCAAGCGCTCTAGCAAATGTGCCCACAGGGACACGAGGTTCAGGTGTAACCCATTCTTTTTATACAGTTTCCCAGAAGAGATCCCCATGATCCAGAAATCTGAAACCCTGCCCGTGCAACAATTCCTCAGCCATGCATTAGTTTGCCAAATCATCCTTATTCTTACCCTCACTAGCATGTGCCACAGGTAACAATCTAGAGATTACTACCCTGGAACTCCTGCTTTTCAGCTTTCTATTTTAGTCCCTATATTCTCTCTTCAGGACTTCTTCCCATTTCCTACCCATGTCGTTGGTTCCAATATATAAAACTTCTGGCTGCTCACCCTTCCTCTTTACAACACTAAGGACCCAATCAGAAACATCCCTGAGCCTGGCACCTGGGAAGCAAAATACCACCCAGGTCTCTTTTTCACATCCACAGAATCTCCCGTCAGCTTGTCCAACTATGGAATCCCCTATCACAACTGCACTCCTTGGAAAACTCTGATCTCAAACCTCCTTGCAGTTACACCTATCCATGTGGAAGGCTTTGGAGTAAACTCCAAAAGAAAATCCAGAGCTGGAGTCCCTAAGGCTCAGAAGCCTACATTCAGAAGGACAAGCCAATGATTGGGAACAATTGCAGACAGAGCAGAGGCAAGTTGTACCATAGAGGCAAAATTCATAAGGGCAAAGAATGCAAGACTGTAGGTGCTGTATTTATATGCACATATCATTCGGAATGAGGTGGATGAACTTATGGCACAAGTAGAGGCTGCTCAGTATGACGTTTTGGGCATCACTGAGTCGTGGCTGAAAGGCAGCCACATCAAAGCTCAACATCAAAGGATATACTTTGCATCAAAAAGACAGGCATGAAGGTATAGGCAGTGGTGTGGCTCTGTTGGCAAGAGAGCAAATTGCATCTTTAGAAGGAGATGGCATAGGGTCAGAAAACATCAAATCTTTGTGGGTGGAGTTAAGAAACTGCAAGGGTAAAAAAAACACATTATGGGACTCACATGCCAAGTAGTAGCAAAGATGTGAGGTTGAGATTGCAAAGAGAGCTGGAAAGGGCATGTACACAATTCTAATGAGGGACGTCAATATGAAAGGGAATTGGGAAAACCAGGTTGCCATCCGTTCACAAGAGAGGGAATTTGCTGAATGCCTATAAGTTGGCTTTTTAGAGCAGCATGTGCTCAAGTCTAAGAAAGGCTATCTTAGATTAGGTGTTGTGTAATAACCCTATTTTATTAGTCAGTTTAATGTAAAGGAACCCTTAGGAGGCAGTGATCATAATATGACTGAATTCATACAGCAATTTGAGAGGAAGAAACATAAATCAGATGTGTCGGTATCACAATGGAATAAAGGGAATTACAGAGGCATGAGAGAGGAACTTGCCCAGTTGGATTGGAGGAGGATACTGGTGGGGTTGATGGCAGAACAGAGGTGGCTGAAGTTTTTGGAATAGTTCACAAGGCCCAACATAGATATGCACCTCAGAAGAAGTTGTTCTCACATCGCAGGACTAGGCAACTGTGGCTGACAAGTTAGGACTGCAAAAAGCCAAGGAAAGGGTATATAAGGTAGCAGAAGAAGTGGAAAGTTAGATGATTGGGAAGCTTTTAAAATCCAACAAAATGCAACTAAAAAACCTATAAGAAAGGAAAGGATGAAATATGAGGGCAAACTAGCCAATAATACAAAACAGGATACTAAAAGGTTTTTCAGTTATATACAGAATAAAAGGGAGGTTAGAGTTGATATTGGACCACTGGAAAATGATGCTGGTGAGGTAGTAATGGAGGACAAGTAGCAGACGAACTTAACAAGTACTTTGCTTCAACCTTTACTGCGGAGGACACTAGCTATATGCCAGAGGTCCATGAGTGTCAGGGAGTAGGGGTGAGTGTCATTGCTATTGCAAAGGAAAAAGTGCAAGGCAAACTCAAAGGTCTTAAAATGGTTAAGTCACCTGGACCAGATGGACTACATCCCAAAGTCCTGAGTGAGGTTGCTAAACAGATAATGGATGTACTGGTCATGATCTTTCAAGACTCACTTAATTCAGGCATGATTCCGGAGGACTGGAAAACTGCAAATGTCACTCTAAGAGGGAAGTTTAAGATGTCCTTTAAGAGGGAAGGAAGACAAAAGACAAAAGAGAAGAAATTACAGGTTAGTTAACCCCTAACCTCTGTGGTTGGAAAAGTGTTGGGAGTACATTATTTAGAACGAGGTTTTGGGGTACTTGGAGACTAATGATAAAATTAGCCAAAGTCAGCATGCTTTCTGTGAAGGGAAATCTTGCCTGACGAATCTATTAGAATTCTTCAAGGAATAAGCAAGGTGGAAAAAGGAGAGGCAGTGGATACAATTTACTTAGATTTTCAGAAGGCATCTGATAAGGTGCCACACGAGCCTGCTTAACGAGATAAAATCTTATCGTGTTGCAGGAAATATTCTGGCACGGATAGAGGAATGGCTGACAGGTAGGAGGCAGCGAGAGCGAATAAAGGGGGCCTTTTCTGGTTGGCTGACAGTGATGTTCCTCAGGGGTCAGTAATGGGGCCACGATTTTTCACGTTGTTTGTCAGTGATTTAGATAGTGGAATTGATGGCTTTGTGGCAAAGTCTGTGGATGATACGAAGATAGGTGATAGTGCTGAAGAAGCAATGAGATTGCAGCAGGACACAGAGGAATTGGAAGAATGGAAAAAAAGTAGCAGATGGAATACAGCATTGGGAAATGTATGATAATGCACTTTGGTAAAAGGAATAATAGCGCAGACTATTATCTAAATGGGGAGAAAATTCAAACATTAGAGATGCAGAGGGACTTAGGAGTCCTCGTGCAAGACTCCCAGAAGGTTAATTCACAGGTTGAGTCTGTGATAAAGAAAGGAGAATAGAATATAAAAACCAAAGAGATTGTGCTGAGGCTTTATAAGACACCAGTCAGGCCACACTTTAAGTATTGTCAACAGTTTTGGGCCCCTTATCTCAGAAAGTATGTATTGTCATTGGAGAGAGTCCAGAGAAGGTTCGCGAGGATTATTTTGGGAATGAAGGGGTTAACATATGAGGAGCATTTGGCAGTTTTGGGCTGTATTCACTGGAATTTAGAAGAATGTATGGGGATCTCATTGAAATGTACTGAATGTTGAAAGAACTAGATAAGGTGGATGTGGAGAGAGTGTTTTGATGAAGTTTTAAGGGTATAGGGGGACATAAGAAATGCTTCTTGGACTCTTGTAAATAACGGGTTAAAACTAAGTGCGAACTTATGCGTGCTCTGTTTCTGTTTTGTCCTTGATTGAGGAAGCTGCTTGCAGCTTGTCTCTTGGAAATACTATGTAGACTTGAGTTTTCATGAGACACAAATTGAACTAAGATCCCTCTTTTTTTTAAATGAAAGAGAATTACAGATAAGGATTGGCCAGAACATTCATTTATAATTAAAACTATGATTTAGTGGACTCTCTTATCTAATAGAAATTAAGTTTTGCTCCAGCAGACTTGGTGGGAAAACCAATTGAACTAAGTGCTTTTTATTTCGCTAGTTCTATAAATTGTAATGTTTCTGGATGTTAGACAGAAGCTCATTACAGGGAGGGGGGGAGATGGAGAGGGGGAGAGGGAGAGATTCTATCTCTCTCATGTTTGGCTCTGAGCTTCCCACTGGCTGAGCTCGAACAAATAAACTGGTGGAAAGGATAAAGTAAAGAACTGTGTGGTGTGATTATTGGTCTGGCGAATTTAAGTTTACAGTTTCCTATGGTGGAGGTATCCAGGACTAAAGGGCAGAGTATCAAAATTGAGGGGAGAATTTTTTGAGCGGAAGAGTGGTGAATCTGTGGAATGCTATGCGACAGACTGTGGTGGAGACCAAGTCTGTGGGTATATTTAAAGCGGAAGATGATAGATTCCTGATTGGTCAGGGCATCACAGGATATGGTGAGAGGGCAGGTGTATGGGGGTGGATGGGATGCGGGATCAGCCATGATGAAATTGCAGAGCAGACTCAATGGGCTTACATTGTGTTCAATGGCGACTGACAAGACCTGCAACGCCTTTGTACCAAACTGTATGCCTCTGCCATTTGTCTGGGTTCATCAGATGCTTGGAGAAGGGAGCTTGGTACACAAGGCATCAGCTTGCTCACCATATTGTACTGCCCTGATTTGCATATCTAGACAGCTAGGACATAACAGCCATAGTCAACCCTGAGCAACGCACTCCACTCCTTGCCTTCTGAAACACAGAACCAGACTCAGTTCCAGAGATTCAGCTGTTGTGGCTTCCTTCTGGTTGGTCATTTCCACTCTCCCACCCCCCCCCCCCCCCACAAACACACAGTACCCAAAGCTGCATACTTATTATTGAGGGGAACAGCCACAGAGGTACTCTGCACTGACTGCTTATGCCCTTCCCTATCCTAACACTCACCCAGCTACCTGCCTCCTGCAACTTCGGTGTGACTACTTGCCTGTAGCTCCTATCTACCATCTCCTCATTCACCCATATGAGCTGAAGATCATCAGGCTGCAGCTCCAGTTCCTTAATATGTTCTCTAAGGAGCTGCAACTCAATGCACTTTGTGTTAAGTGCAGTTATCACAGGAAGACTGAAAGTCCCTCAGATTCCCACATCTCATTCAAAGAACATACCACTAACTCTGGACCCATTCTCAGGGCACTAGCTCTGTACAAAGAAAGAAAATAAAGTACAGTACTAGAAACTTACTTAGAACCTCTGCCTGTGCTTGCAAAAGTCTGTTGAGCCAAAGCTTCCTAATGACCCACTCCAACAATAGCACTCCATTTACACCTCCCTTCCTTTTATTGGCTCAATAAATCTCACTCCCACCAAGACCTGTTCCTCTCAAGATGGCTCCCACCTTGCAACAATGTCTCACTCTCTCACTCGCTACTTCAAATTATATAAAACATTACAACAGTACTTAACATCTAGTTATTGACATTTGGTGATTGATTCTGACATCAATAACCAACAGCATTAGCCAATACCATACAGCATTAGGTCACTAACAAAGAGGTCACATAAGGTAAAGCAAATGGTCAGGTTTCTGAATATACTGTCCAATAATTTTTTTCACTGTAGACATCAAAAATGGATTGAATAAAACGAAGAAAATAAATAGTGGGTAAAAGGATTACTTTTACAAATGAAGGATTAAAAAGATTACTGTCATGAACTCAATAGAATGAACCTCTATGATATACTGCTGTATGTCTGATCTCATGTGAGACTGTTCTTTAATTTCCAACATACTTTCAATTGTAATGGACCCTAAAGACAATAAGCTTTCAAGTCAACATCAACAAAGAATCAGTGACACACACAGCAGATGCCAGAGGAGTTGCCAGCAAGATCACAGACTCAATATAAGCAAAGTACATTTTTCCGATTTTAGGCTCAGAACTTATATTCTGTTCCATGCCATTTGTAGAGTATCAGAGATTATTCTGTTTCATTGACAAAGATTCAGAACTGAGGAAAAGCAGCTGAAGAATTTGCTGGCAAAATTCTCCAATAGTTCCTACTGTGATCTAGGGTAGATCATCTGATGATTGCAAGTGCACTGTGATTTACACAGTTGTGCATTTTATACACTAAGCTCTATAGCACAAATTTAGATTAAAGAAGCAGATTACTCACTGAACTCCCATTTATTTTTCAAGTGTCACACATAAAATATAAATTGATCAGCAATTCTATGGGCAGTTAAGAGTAACATCATGCACAATTCTACTTGATACTAGAAACATGCTCATGTTATAAATTTGTCATACTTTAAAATCTTTATTTTTTAATCTTTAATTTTTTTAAACTTATAACACCAATATTTCCTCCTTTCTTGTTGCTCAAGTGCCAAGTACAATAAAACTGACAATCCACAATTTGACTATTTGGAACTGAAGCATCAGTGGGGCTGAGTCCATTAGCTCATATGTCCACCGATTAGAGTTCCAGATGTCGAGGAGAAATTATTGATCTATTAACCTATTAATGGTGTGCAAGTATTAACTCAGTTGAGGTTGACACACCACCAAGCTCTCTCAAAACCAATCGAAACAAGATTACCAGAAGCTTGGCCATGAGCTTTAAGTGGTGCGCTACTTCCATTTGGCTGACCACCCTCCACCAGCAAAGTTGGCCCCTGTTAAAGACAGCAGCTAAATGGGACCAGACACAAAGACAGTGCACCTGGCAAAAGAAATACATTGCCAGCATCTCATAGGATTCTTCATGAGTTACCTGATGTTCAGGTAACTTGTAGCACATTTTAGTTCCCAGCTTACTGTTGATCACTGATTCTCTTCATTCAAAGGAAAGGTGACAACTTTATTCTTCAGCAGAGAATAAAGGTGTACAAGCACATGGATACAGATATTTCAATGATAACAAACAACACTCATTTGGTGCCTCAAGTTCCCTAATCAAAAGCACTACACGAGTTACAAAGTTATCATTCCCTAAACATATATACAGCTGTGAAACTAAATTCCTCACAGCCAGGTTTTGTTAAGGTTGACAAGGTTATGCACACAGTTAAGACAAACATGCTGAGATAGAACACAGAAGAACACAGCACAGGAATAGGCCATTCAGTCCAAAATGTTGCGCTGAACTAGTTAAAAAGTAACAGGTGTCTCCCCCCCCCATTTACAAAGGTAGAGCATTCCTATGAAACCTTTCTTAAGCCAAAATGGCATAAATTGAAGAACTATTAATTTATATGGGAAAAATTTTCGTAAAAGCGAAAATTCTCTTTGTACTGTAATGCAAAAACAGGTTACTAATGTTGGTCTTTTGGAAAAGCAAAGTGGTGTAAAGCGAACATTCGTAAAGCGGGGGACACCTGAAATCAAAAACATCCAAACACCAATCCCTCCTAAGTATACCATGTCCATCTTCCTTGCATCTATGTGCCGATCCACATGTCTCTTAAAAGCCTCTAATGTATTTGTCTCTACCACCATACCAGGCAGTGTATTCCAGGCATCCACCCTCTGACTGAAAAACTTGCTGCTCACATCACCTTTGAACCTACTGTCTTTCATCTTTAATGTATGTCCTCTGGTACTACACATTTCAACCCTGGGAAAAAGATAGTCTCTGTCCACTCTGTCTATGCCTCTCATAATCTTGTAAACCTCTATCTGAGGTACGCATAATTCTCCAATGAGTGAGTGGATAGTCGCAAGGCTGCGGGACCGGGCAGAATCTCAGGGCAAGTACTCAGGAAGTTCACAGTACAACTGGCAGGAGTGTTTACTGACATTTTTAATCTCTCCCTCTCCCAGCGTAGAGTGCCCTCCTGCTTCAAATTATTCCTGTACCAAAAAAGAGCAAGGAAAAAGTTGAACATGAAAGGTTGAAGGTTGAAGCATGCTTGAACCACTGGCGACCTGTCGCACTCACCTCAATAATAAGCAAATGCTGGTCAAGGATTACATCTGCAGCTTGCTACCCCCCAAAATGGACCCCCTACAATTCACCTACCAACACAACCGATCGACAGACAACGCAATAGCAACTGCAATAGCACTGTCCTTACACATCTGGAGAAGGATGCTTATGTAAGAATGCTGTTCTTGGACCACAGTTCAGCATTCAACACCATCGTTCCATCCAAGCTCGACAAGAAGTTCAGAGACCTCAGCCTTTTGCAGCTGGATCCTGGACTTCCAGTAGATCGCTGGCAGGTGGTAAGAGTAGGCTCCCTCACCTCCACCCCTCTGACTCTCAATACAAGCCCCTCAGGGCTGTGTACTAAGTCCCCTCCTTTACTCCCTGTATACCCATGACTGTGACACCACCCACAGCTCTAACCTACTAATTAAATTTGCTGACGACCCTACATTAATTGGCCTTATCTCAAGCAATAACAAGGTGGCCTACAGGGAAGAAGTTACCTCTCTGACACAGTGGTGTCAAGGAAACAACCTCTCCCTCAATGTCATAAAAACAAAGGAGCTGCTATCAATCTAAGCCTTCCCTCCTACACCACCCATAATCCTGTGCCTATGGATCTCTTAAATGCCCCTACAGTACCAGCCACTGCAACTGCTGCCAGCAGTCTGTTTGAGGCAAATATCACTCTCTGTCTAAAAAAGCAATCATTTTAAAGTGGTGGTTCACAAAGTGGGTGATATAGTCACCATGGGAGCAGTGGGAAATTCTAAGGCAGTGATAATGTGGGTGGTGGGGAGGGTGGGGATCACTCAGTAGCAAGGGGGCAGTTGAGGGATTACAGGATTAATTTAAGAAATGAATTACTCTTAAGCGTTTGATCCTCAGTGCGTCATAATTGATTACACCTCATGTCACACACACATGTAATCACCTCATCACTTGCTAACCCTCCACCCTCTTAGACTTTGCTCGGAGTACCTTTTAGCTGTTAAAAAGCAATGTAAGGATTCTGTAATTGGTAACATGAGAAATCTGGACTAAAGGAATCATGTTATTTCCAGGTCTGGCCTGCGGATTATTGCCATTTGCTACTGCAGTACAGTGTTAGCTAGAATGATTCCTATACTCTAATCACATGGTGGTGCAGTTGAGTCTACTTTGCCAGGGAACAAATTCTTACTTGGTTGTGTTCACTTCACAAAAGATGAAAGCATGGCTCAAGAGTTATTATTTGCAAGGGGACTAGAAACAGATACAAAGGGGAATCAATTTCTCAGGTTTTTTATGCATTTTTTCCAAAGGGAAGTACATTCTGCTCACCAACAATCTTGCTTGTGCAACATCATTCACAGGTCACCACAGTGGGATTATTATTTTCTTGAAAATAGCTGTACCTAACATATTTACCATTCATTATGTTATTCAGACATCTTGTTGCAAAAAAAAACCTAGTGATTGGCTGCACAAATCACTAAATGCTGTTATCAAAAACGCAAACAAAATTTAAAGCCCAGGCTCTCAATTCTCAACTACTTTCAGAGTTTTGTATTGAAAATGATGAACGATTTGAACGTTTGCTGCTACACACAGAAGTCAAATGGTTCTCAAAAGGAAACTGCTTAAGACATTTTTATGCGCTTGTAACACGCTGTAAGGATTACCGTAGATGCCGGATTATAAGCCGCTACTTTTTTCCCACATTTTGAACAGTTTGAACCTTTACTACGGTGCGGCTAATGCATGGTTTTTTTTCATGCCGCCAAAAACATTTTGCCTCGTAACAGTAGACCAATAAAATTGATGAGTAGTTCACAGAGGTCCAATGAAATTGTACGATAAATCAAGCGCACTTTCACAATTAAATTATTGTAAATCAGTCATTTGTACTCATCCTCATCAACATGGAAAACACTCGAAGAAAAGCATTGTGCTGCCTTTATGGCAGTTATTTAGTTTATAATATTTTCGCTTAGTAATTCATTTGTTAGTATTTTCTAGTTAAAGTTAGAAGTGTTTTAAGTACCCGGTATATTTGTTTTCTGTACTACATCCCGGGATGCTATGACGTCACATCCGGTTTCGCCGCGTCTTGTGGGAAATACCGGTTTGCGATAAACGGAAAGGTGGGGGGGGAGCGCGAGAACGCTGCTTTTAAGTTAAAGGCGATCAATAACTTTTACTGGTAGGCTGCAGTATATATATTTTTTACCAGTCGTTAGGAGATATTGGAATGTTGTTCGTGCACTGTTCAGTAAAAAAGTATACGCAACGTAATTTGTGTGTTACCGATACGTATGTATATTTAAAAGTAGCCGCGTTACAGGCACGGTTCGAAAAAAAGCATTTGCAATATGTATTTGTTTATGTTACCATATGGATTTAATTAAAAGTTAAAAAATCCTCACGTGTAATATCTTTCTGTGTAAATATCTCATATTACAACGTGGGACACCTGCGGCCTAAAATCCGGTGCGGCTTGTACAAGTACAAAATTGATTTTCTTTCTAAAATTAGAGCCAGCGGCTTTTAATCAGGTGCGCTCTGTAGTGCGAAATTTACGGTAACTGCTAATGTAATGGCTTCTCTGTAATGTTTCACTGCTAAGGCTAATGAAGGGTCCTGACGAAGGGTCTCGGCCCAAAACGTCAACTGTACTTCTTCCTATAGATGCTGCCTGGTCTGCTGCGTTCCACCAGCATTTTGTGTGTGTTGCTTCATAAAGTTCAATCATTTTATTGCATATGGTGTACTGTCTGATATTTTACGTTCTGGGTTTGTAACTGGGCAGAACATTACACAGCACCCACACAAACATGATTTCTCAGTTTGGCGGGGCTAGAGGCTGTTTTCCCCTAGATGAACACGAGCTGGCTGAGCCTGAGGGTTACACGCCTTTTTGAAAATGATAAAAGACTCAAATGCTTCATTTAGTAATCAGCTCAAGAAGACTATGCTTATATTGCTTGTTCGGCAGAATTATTGCAAAGTTTATTTAAATCAATTTTCAATTGCTAGGAAATCTTTTCGAAGTCAAATCAGTCATCTCCATATTTCTGTCCAAGCTAACCCTGTTTAAATGCAACATTGCCTATCATGACCTTTTCCAATTTCTGACCTTCTCTGAGTTGCAAGAGAAAGAAAGAATACCAGATGACGACATTCAAGTATACTGTGCACACCTGAATGAGTTGCATTAAAGACATGTCAGAGAGATTTCAGGATCAAAAAGTAATTTCAAGACTTTTGGTTGCAGAAAGAAATCTCTGAATGTTATCCTGTACTGTGGAAAAAGGTCAAGATGTTCTTTATTGCCTTTCCACTCTTGTTTTCATATTTAACATAGAAACATGGAAAACCTACAGCCCTTCAGCCCATGATGCTGTGCCAAACAAGTACTTATTTTGGAAATTACCTAGGGTTACCCATAGCCCTCTATTTTTCTAAGCTCCATGTACCTATCCAGGAGTCTCTTAAAAGACCCCATCGTATCAGCCTCCACCAGTCGCCCGCAGCCCATTCCACGCACTCACCACACTCTGCATAAAAAAACTTATCCCTGAAATCTCCCCTGTACCTACTTTCAAGCACATTAAAGCTGTACCCTCTCATGCTAGCCATTTCAGCCTTGGGAAAAAGCCTCTGACTATCCACATGATCAATCCCTTTCATCACCTTATACACCTCTCATCAGGTCACCTCTCATCCTCCATCGCTCCAAGGAGAAAAGGCCAAGTTCTCTCAACCTATTCTCATACCGCATGCTCCCCAATCCAGGCAACATCCTTGTAAATCTCCTCTGCACCCTTTCTATGGTTTCTACATCCTTCCTGTAATGAGGTGACCAGAACAGAGCACAGTACCGCAAGTGGGGTCTGCCCAGGGTCCTACATAGCTGTAACATTACCTCTCAGCTCTTAAACTCAGTCCCATGGTTGATGAAGGCCAATGCACCGTATGCCTTCTTAAAGCCAATTTATACTTCTGTGTTGAATCTACGCCATAGGTATGGCGTAGCCACGTACCCTATGACGGAGCCTGACGCGCAGCTCCCCAAAAAACTATGTGTCACAGCAACACATACACAACAACTGTGATTGGTCCGCTTGGTAGTATCGCATTTCCTCCTACGCATTTCCGGTTGCTTCTGAACAATGAACCAAATCATCAAATCTACCTGCCGACATCCGAAAATATTTGAAATGCATTTCCTCGTCCATATCTCTCAGTGGCCGGACAAGCACAGAAAATTCACCCCTCTTCTGCCTCAATCCGTTCAATGGTCATACACACCATCTCCTCTGACGTCTTCTTTCTTTTCTGCGTGGCAGTAATTTCAATAAAAGTAACTCTTGTTCAACATTTATTAGCTCCAACTCCAACATAATGCGCTCAGTTTCAGTCGCCATTGTTTGAAGTACACAAAGAAAAACAGTGGCATAGAAACCCCATCACCAGAGTCACCAGGAGATGCTCATGGAGTGAGTACTGTTTCAGATTCCCTCCATAACCTTTACTTTTTTTAACCTATGATCACCCTTATTTAACTTACTTTTACCTACACCAAAAGATTCTTGCTACTTTTTTGGACTTATCTTTAAGAGTCTACTGTGAATTTTGAAGAAATGAGTACAGAAATGGCTTTAAGATCTAAAGGACGAGACCCTGGGAAAGATCCTAACGAAAACGGAAAGAAAAAAAAGACCGATCCTAAGCGTACTGAATTGACTTATGATGTGTTATTGGAGCTCTTAAATGAAAAATTTAAAGAACGACGACAAACTTTCAAACAAGATCTAAAGGCTTTCCAGGATTCTATGGATAAGACTGATTTAGTAGTTAAACAGCAGCAAACTCTAATCACAACTTTGCAAGAGGACGCTCGGAAGCCAGACTTGATAATCGAAAAACTGGAGCAGAAATTATCTTTGACGATTAAACAGGTGGAAACACTTAAAGCCAAGAGTGTCGACTTTGAAAATCGGTCCAGAAGACAGAACTTACGCATACTTGGTCTCCCGGAAGGTATCGAACAAGGGGACCCTTCGAAGTATTTTGCTCAACTTTTAAAGGATGCGTTCCCTTCTGTATTCCCAGACAGTCCTCAGTTACTTGATCGCGCCCACAGAACTATGCACCGATCATCAAGTTCTTCATCTAAACCACTTGTTGGAATTGTTCGATTTCACTATGTGCATGTCAAAGAGCAACTTATTCATGTGGCTCAGCGTTTAGGGATGGTTAAATTTAAAGATTTCCAATTCCGATTAGTGGAGGATTTTAGCCCAGAAGTAATGAAGGCAAGGCTCCTTTTTAAACCTCTGATGTCCGAATGTTATGAGAAAAATCTAAAACCAGCGCTTTTATTCGCTGCGAAACTTAGAATCTCGCCTCCGAATGCACCACGGCGTGTTTTTCTCTCCACATCTGAAGCTCGAAGCTTTCTGGATGAGAATTATCCTAC
Organism: Hemitrygon akajei; assembly: GCF_048418815.1. Taxonomy (NCBI): domain Eukaryota; kingdom Metazoa; phylum Chordata; class Chondrichthyes; order Myliobatiformes; family Dasyatidae; genus Hemitrygon; species Hemitrygon akajei. The sequence goes on from NC_133126.1 coordinate 105,464,140, forward strand.
TGCTTTGGACTCTCGTTTCTAATAAATGAGTGATTTTGATTGTTACAAGATAGCTTTTGTTTCCAAAACCAGATTTTGTTTCTGGCTATTGGTGTAGGTTTATTCTACATTTTATATTCTAATTAAAGCTTTTTTTTGACGTACTACTCTTTTTAATTTACTTACTTTAACCATTGTACTTTATTTTTGGTCATTATTATTAATCCTTTGAAGGTGATTTTTTTTTAAACAGTTTGATATATATCCTTTTCATTTTTTGTGTGACTAAGATGGCGGTTTCTTCTCTAAAATATTTCTTGCTTTAGAACCTTTGGCAATTGCTATTAGAGAATCACCGAACATTTTTGGCATTACTCGTGGGATGGATATACGTAAGTTATCATTATACGCAGATGATTTATTATTATATATTTCTGATCCTGAGAAATCCATTCCTGTAGTTATATCATTGTTGGCTCAATTTAGTAATTTTTCCGGGTATAAATTAAATCTTAATAAGAGTGAATTGTTTCCTTTAAATAGACAGGTTCCAATTTATGGAAATTTACCTTTTAAATTAATGACTCTTTTATATAATTAGGGATTAAAATTACAAAAAATTATAAGGAGTTATTTAAGGTTAATTTTTTACCCTTAATCGATCAGATTATATGTTTGTTTACTAAATGGTCACCAGTATCTTTATCTCTGATAGGTCGGATTAATGCTATTAAGATGGTTATTTTACCCAAGTTTTTATATATATTTCAAGCGGTACCAATTTTTATTCCGAAATCATTTTTTTGCTAATGTTGATTCAAAAATTTCCTCATATATATGGCAGAATAAAAATCCTAGATTAGGTAAAAAATATTTACAGAAGGCAAGAAAGGAAGGTGGATTGGCATTGCCTAATTTTAGGTTTTATTATTGGGCAGTCAATATCCGAAATTTGATATGTTGGTTAAAGGATTGGGATTTATCTTTTAGCCCTCATTGGGTGAACCTGGAAATTAAATCTGTACAAGGATTTTCATTGGGTTCTATTTTAGGGTCTTCTCTTCCCTTTGCTCTTTCTAAATTGCAGAAACGAATTGACAATCCGATAGTTAAACATACTTTATGTATATGGTTTCAATTTCAGAAATTTTTTGGGTTGAATCAATTTGTTTTAACTATTCCTATTGTATCCAATTTCTTTTTTCATCCTTCTATTATAGACCAAGCTTATTCAGCTTGGAAGACTAAAGGATTACTACAATTTTCCGATTTATTTTTGGATAATTGTTTTATGTCTTTTGAACAATTATCTAATAAATATAATTTGCCTAGATTTCATTTTTTTTAGATATTTACAGATTAGGAATTTCTTAAACACTGTACTTCCTACCTTTCCAAATCTTGAGTCTTCGGGTATTTTGCAGAATTTGTTAGAACTAAATCCTTCTCAGAAAGGTGTAATATCAAAACTCTACAATATAATTATGAAAATACGTTCAGAGTCCTTCTATAAGATTAAAAATGATTGGGAAAGAGAACTTAACCTTACTATCCCTATTGACAATTGGGATAAAATTCTTCAATTAGTCAATTTATCATCTATATGTGCTAAACATTCATTACTACAGTTTAAAGTTGTGCACAGGGCTCATATGTCCAAGGATAAATTGGCTCGTTTTTATTCCTATATAAATCCTATATGTGACAGATGTCATTCTGAGATAGCATCTTTAACTCATATGTTTTGGTCATGTCTGCTTTTGAAAAAATATTGGAAAGACATTTTTGATATTATTTCCACAGTATTGAACATTGATTTACAACCTCATCCTATTACTGCAATTTTTGGTTTACCAATGATGGACTCAATCCATTTATCTTCTTCTGCTTGTCGAATCATTGCATTTCTTACATTAATGGCTAGAAGATCTATTTTGTTGAATTGGAAAGAAATTAATCCCCCTACCGTATTTCATTGGCTTTCTCAAACTATGTTATGTCTAAATTTGGAGAAAATTAGAAGTGTTGTATTTGACACTTCTATTAAATTTGAAAAGACATGGAGACCATTTATTCAATATTTTCATATGATGTAATTTGACCCTGTTCCAAACCTATTAGTTTTTCCGGTTTTGATTATACATATGTTGAGAAGATCGGAGTTGGCGACACTGATGATTTTGTATTTTTTTTATATAGATACTATAAACAACCCATTATTATTATTCTTTTTTCTTTTTTCTTCCTTTTTTTTCCTCTTTATTAGTAATTAGACAATAGACAATAGGTGCAGAAGTAGGCCATTCGGCCCTTTGAGCCTGCACCGCCATTTTGAGATCATGGCTGATCAATTCCTATCAATATCCGGTTCCTGCCTTGTCCCCATATCCCTTGATTCCCCTATCCATAAGATACCTATCTAGCTCCTTCTTGAAAGCATCCAGAGAATTGGCCTCCACTACCTTCCGAGGCAGTGCATTCCAGACCCCCACAACTCTCTGGGAGAAGAAGTTTTTCCTTAACTCTGTCCTAAATGACCTACCCCTTATTCTCAAACCATGCCCTCTGGTACTGGACAGAGAAGCAGTTTCAGCGACAGGTTACTATCGATGCAATGCTCCTCAGACAGGATGAAGAGGTCAATACTCCCCAATGCCATTAGGCTTTACAATTCAACCGCCAGGACTTAAGAACTTTTTAAAAGCTATTATTAATGCTTTTTGAGATAGTGATTTAGATGCATATCATATTTTTTACTGAGTTAAGTATTGTATGTAATTAGTTTTGCTACAACAAGTGTATGGGACATTGGAAAAAAAAGTTGAATTTCCCCATGGGGATGAATAAAGTATCTATCTATCTATCTCCCAGCATCTGGAACATATTTCCTGCCTCTATCTTGTCCAATCCCTTAATAATCTTATATGTTTCAATCAGATCTCCTCTCAATCTCCTTAATTCCAGCGTGTACAAGCCCAGTCTCTCTAACCTCTCTGCGTTAGGTTGTTAGATTAGTTTTTCTTAGGGTTAATTTTTTTCTTTTTCTCTTTTCTGTTTTTTGCGAGCCAATTCTGGATCCACAAAACAAGGTCCCCTTGGATCCTACGTCTCCTTATTTTCTCAATAAGCCTTACATGGGGTACCTTAACAAATGCCTTGCTGAAATCCATATACACTACATCTACTGTTCTTCCTTCATCAATGTGTTTAGTCACATCCTTAAAAACTTCAATCAGGCTCATAAGGCATGATCTGCCTTTGACAAAGCCATGCTGACTATTCTGAATCATATTATGCCTCTCCAAATGTTCATAAATCCTGCCTCTCAGGATGTTCTCCATCAACTTACCAACTACTGAATTAAGATTCACTGGTCTATTATTTCCTGGGCTATCTCTACTCCCTTTCTTGAATAAGGAAACCTGTAAACAGCTGATGTTGAGGGCCAAGTGCCTTCTTCAGGACTGGAAAGGATGTGGGAAGATGCCAGAATAAAAATTTGGGGGGGGGGGGGGGGGAGGGAGGGGAAGGAGGATAACCTGCAAATTACCAAAGGCAGGGATCTGAAACTGCTTCTGAGTGACATTCAGCCTGATGTTGAGAAGCTGCTATCACTACACCAAACCCATTCAGCTCATTGAAAGGTGAAAAAGCAATGACATAGTAACTACAGTCGGCCCTCCTTATCCACAAGGGATTGGTTCCGGGACCCCTCGCAGATACCAAAATTCGCGGATGCTCAAGTCCCTTTTTCAACCTGTCTCAATGCAGTGAATCTTAGGACCCAGCGGAACCCCAGACCTTATCTAACCTGTCTCACTGCGGTGGACATTAGGACCTGGCGGCAGAACTCTGAATCCACAGTGTTTCTGTTCACGAAAATAATCACAATCACGATTGAAAATAAAATGGAAATAATAAAGCAATCGGAAAGAGGTGAAACACCATCGGTCATTGGAAAAGCATTAGGCTACATCGGTCAACGATCGGAAAAATTTTAAAGGATAAAGTGAGAAAGGCTCTGCCCTGATGGAAGCTACAATTATTACTAAGCAACACAGTGGTTTAATTATTGGGTTTTGGGTTTTTGATCCTGCACATCAACCCGGCATGGTGGAGAACGTACTCGAGAGCGGTCTGTCACTCGATCAAACTCGGGAAATTCTATTCCCGAGCCCGACGCTGAAATATACGTTCTTAAGTGTTTTATATGCATAGAAAGGTAAAATATATACTATATACTAAGACAAACATTTGACTAACTGACGCTAAATAATACCGGATGTACCTGTTCCGACTTACTTAATAAGAGAACTTCTGATTTTTTTCGATCCCGATCACGATAACCCACGCACATCCTCTCGTATACTTTAAATCATCTCTAGATTACTTATAATACCTAATACAATGTAAATGCTATGTAAAATAGTTATTATACTGTATTGTTTAGGGAATAATGACAAGAAAAAAAGTCAACATACTCGAACAACAAGTGCTGGAAGAGCACTTCCAGGTTTTCGCGGTTGGTTAAATTCACGCATGCGGAATTCACAGATAAGGGGGGGCCGACTGTACTACTAAAAAATCAACTCCTAATGTATGCTCTAAAATTGGTGATTGAATAGTTTTCTTGTAATTAAATAAATAATTTTATTTGTAGCTTTATACAGATTTGTATAATTTTTGCAATTATTTGTCATTGCACTGAAATTTTAATTCCTATCATCTTTCACTGCACATTGTAAATCACAATTATTTATAGTCTTTATATAATGGCCAAAAAATGGAAAGGGGAGTGTTGGGGATGTGGTCTCAGAGCCACAGGGGCTGTAACCTGAAAATGTTCTCTGGTATTAGTCATTGCTGCCCTGAGAAAGGTGGCAGCTGTCCATTCTATATACACACATACAGGCAGTCCCCAAGTTACAAACGTCCGACTTACAGACAACTTGTACCTACGAACGGAAGGAGGAGAAGGCCATCCGCCATTTTAAGTCGTTGCCGTTAACACTGTGTTGAGTGTGTAACTTTGAATTTGGCTTAAATATTTCTTAGCAAGATTCACCCTGATCCCCCTTTTCCAGGCAGCACCTCTCTCACTTGCCCCATTTAACCTGTCTCAGTGTGGGTGGACTTTAGGACCCAGAGTGACCCGCCGCCCGCGGCTGCTGCTGTTTTTTTTTATAAAGTGCAATTGTGAACAGCCAGATCAGAAATGCTAATCAAGTCAACTAGTTCCGAAAGAGCACTCTGATAGTCCAGTCAAGACGGTTCACTGCTGCTCAGTGATAGAACATAAAATCTGCAGTTTTCTGTTCCATTAACGGAAAACGATCGCGATTGAAAATAAAGTGGAAATAATAAAGCGAATGGAAAGAGGTGAAACGCCATCAGTCATTGGAAAAGCTTTAGGCTACAGTCGGCCAACAATCAGAACAACTTTAAAGAATACAGGTAAAGGATAAAGTGAGAATAATGGAGCATGTGAAAGGCCCTGCCCCGATGAAAGCTACAATTATTACTAAGCAACGCAATGGTTTAATTATTGAAATACATGTTTCTTAAGTGTTTTATATACATAGAAAGGTAAACTATATACTTCGTAAACAAGATGGCGCTTTGACAATTGATCATAAAGAGATAAAGAAAGCCTTTCAAGATTTTTATAATTCTTTATATCAATCAGAATTTGTTGAGGATTCTTCTATAATGGATGAATTTTTAAGAAAATTGAATATCCCAAAATTAACTATAGAAGATAGTGTACTTCTAGATGCACCTATTACGGAAACCGAAATAAAAGAGGCTATTTTTTTCAATGAATTCAGGTAAAGCCCCTGGTCCGGATGGTTACACTGCAGAATTTTTTAAAAATCCTTTTCCTCTATACTCTCTCCTTGGCTTTGTAAAATTTTTAAAGATGTGTTAACTGTAGGTAAATTGCCTTTTTATGATGCCTCTATTTCTCTAAATCTTAAAAAAGATAAAGACCCCACTGAATGTGCATCCTATTGGCCTATATCTTTGCTGATTACGGACTTCAAGATTTTTAGTAAAATTTTGGCCACTAGATTAGAAAATATATTACCTCGAATTATCTCTGAAGATCAGACTGGATTTATTAAAAATCATTATTCATCTTTTAACATCAGAAAATTGATCAATATTATTTATACTCCTTCATCCAAAATACCAGCATGTGTCATTTCTTTAGATGCTGAAAAAGCATTTGATAGAGTTGAATGGCCATATTTATTTAATACATTGCAGCATTTTAATTTTAGTTTGAAATTTATATCATGGATTAAGTTAATATATTATAAACCTTTGGCTTCGGTTTTCACCAATAATCAAAGATCTCCTTTTTTTCATGGTACAAGGCAGGGCTGTCCTTTAAGTCCTTTACTATTTGACATTGTTTTGGAACCTCTAGCAATCGCCATTTGTGAATCACCTGATATTTTGGGTATTACCCATGGGGATGGGACTTATAAGTTATCATTATATGCTGATGACTTGTTACTATATATATCTGACCCTGAGATATCTATCCCTGCTATTTCGTCCTTGCAAGCTCAGTTTAGTAGCTTTTCTGGTTACAAACTGAATTTTAATAAGAGTGAATTATTTCCATTAAATATGCAAGTTCCAATTTATAATCACTTACCATTTAAAGTTGTCACAGATCATTTTACTTATTTAGGTATTAAAATTACCAAGAAACATAAGGATTTATTTAAAGTTAATTTTTTACCTTTAATTGACCAAATTAAGCAACTTGTTACCAGGTGGTCCCTATTATCTTTCTCATTGGTTGGTCGAATTAATGCTATTAAGATGATAGTGTTACCCAAAATTTTATATTTATTCCAAGCACTACCAATTTTTATTCCTAAATCTTTTTTTGATATTATTGATTCTAAAGTATCTTTGTTATCTGTGGCAGAATAAAAATCCTAGACTAAGCAAAAAATATTTACAGAAGCCTAAGAAGGAAGGTGCTTTGGCTTTGCCAAACCTGAGTTTTTACTATTGGGCAGTCAATATTCGATATTTAATATTTTGGACACAAGAATTGACTACAGCTGCTTGCCCACACTGGGTAAATTTAGAATGTAAATCTGTACAAGACTTTTCATTGTTTTCAATTTTAAGATCTTCACTTCCTTTTTCTTTATCTAAATTGATCCCATAGTTAAACATACATTGCGAATACGGTTTCAATTTCGTAAATTTTTTGGCTTGAATAAGTTTATCTTATCAAGCCCTATTATATCTTTTTTTTTCAACCCTCTTTTATGGATCAAGCCTTTGTATTATGGAAAACAAAAGGTATAACATGTTTTCGTGATCTATTTTTAGATAATAGTTTTATGTCCTTTGAACAGCTATCTAATAAATATAATTTACCTAAAACTCATTTTTTTTTTAGATATTTGCAAGTTAGAAATTTCTTGAATAATATGTTACAGTCTTTTCTGAAATTATGTCCAATGGACATTACGGAAAATTTTTTAGCTCTGAATCCTTGCCAAAAAGGTTTAGTAGCCACCATTTATAATATGATCATGAAAATACAGCCAGAAGTATCAGAAAAAATTAAGGAATGGGAAAAAGAACTTCATTGTCTTATACCCTCTGAGCAGTGGGAGAAAATTTTACAATTAGTCAATTCCTCTTCTATTTGTGCTAAACATGCCCTAATACAATTTAAGGTTGTACATAGGGCTCACATGTCCAAGGATAAACTTGCTCGATTTTACTCTCATGTTAATCCAACCTGTGACAGATGTCATTCTGAAGTAGCTTCATTGACCCACATGCTTTGGTCTTGCCCTTGTTTGCAAAATTATTGGAAAGATATTTTCGGTATTATTTCAACAGTTCTGAATATCAAATTGCAACCGCATCCTATTACTGCAATTTTCAGTTTACCAATGGTGGATAATATTTGTTTATCACCCTCAGCTCGACGGATGATTGCATTTGTTACATTAATGGCTAGAAGATCTATCCTATTGAACTGGAAAGAAATTAATCCTCCAACTATATTTCAGTGGTTTTCTCAAACTATCTCTTGTTTGAGTTTAGAAAAAAATTAGAAGTGTTGTCTTTGATTCTTCAGTTAAATTTGAAGAAACTTGGAGACCATTTATCCAACATTTTCGTATCAGTTAAACTGACTTTTCCTAAACCCTGCTTCTATTATCCTTAATTATTTGGATGGAGGTGCAGAGTTATTGACGCTACTGTGTATATTTGACATAATGCAATGGCCCATGTTGGTTAGGTTTTTTCCTTTTTTGGGGGGAATTGTTTTTTCTTCTTATTCACTCCCTTTTTTTGTAATTATGAGTTTGGGAGGTTATTATATATGGATTATCATCTATATGAATGTATACTTAACCTATTAATTATGTACTTTCAAACTCTCTGTATTCATGTTTCATTTATGTTTGTTTAAAATTAATAAAAAGATTTTTAAAAATATATGCTATATACAGAGACAAACATTTGACTTACTGACGCTAAATAATACCGGATGTACCTGTTCCAACTTATGTAAATCCGACTTAAAGATGGACACAGGAACAGAACTTGTTCGTAACCCAGGGACTGCTTGTATATACATTTTATATGTCTATCAAGTTGTTTCTCATCCAAAGAGAAAGGTCCTACATCTCTCAACTTTTCCTCATAATACATGCTCTCTAATTCAGGCAGCATCCTGGTAAATCTCCTTTGCAGCCTCTCTTCCGCACTGTAAAAAATTTCTGCCATTAGCCTTGCACTCCTCAAGTTCAATTTGCCAAAGTGTATCACTTTACACTTTTCTAGATCAAACTCCACTTGCCATTCTTCTCTCAACTCAGTATCTAGTCTGCATCCCATTGTAACTTACAACAACCTTCCACACTATCCAGAACACCATCAACCATCATAGATCATAGAAACATAGAAAACCTGCAGCAAAATACAGGCCTTTCGGCCCACAAAGTTGTGCCGAACATGTCCCTACCTTAGAAATTACTAGGCTTACCCATAGCCCTCTATTTTTCTAAACTCCATGTACCTATCCAAAAGTCTCTTAAAAGACCCCATCATATCCACCTCCAACACCGTTGCCGGCAGCCCATTCCACGCACTCACCACTCTCTGCATAAAAAACTTGCCCCTGATATCTCCTCAGCACCTACTCCCCAGCACCTTAAACCTGTGTCCTTTTGATGCAACCATTTCAGTCATGGGAAAAAGCCTCTGACTATCCACACGATCAATGCCTCTCATCATCTTATACATATGTCAGTCATCTGCAAATTTACCACCCACCCTTCTACTTCCTCACCCAAATCATTCATAAAAATTACAAAACAGGAGCCCCAGAACAGACCCATGCAGAACACCACTAGTCACAGACCTCCAGACAGAATATACGACACCAACTACCACCAGTCACAGAATTCCAGGCAGATCATACTCCACCTACTACCACTAGACATGGAATTCCAGGCAAAATATATTCCACCTACTACCACTAGTCACGGAATTCCAGTCAGAATATATGACACCAACTACAATGAGTCATGGAATTCCAAGTAGAATATACTTCACCTACTACCATTAGTCAAGGAATTCCAGGCAGAATATATGACACCAACTACCACTAGTCATGGAATTCCAGGCAGAACATACTCCATCTGTAATATTAAGAAGTTAGCATCTCGTAGGCCGCTTGTGACCCTGGCTATTTTTAGTAAGGGTCATAGCAGCTATGAGCTTGAGAAAAAGAGTATAGACGCACAAATGCTTTCCCATAAGATAAGCTGATCGGGTGACATCTGCGCTTAACTTCAGTTACGCTTAGGGCATATATGTCAAACTCAAGGCCCACGGGCCAAATCCGACCCGCGGTGGAATTATCTTTGGCCCGCGAGTTAATATCTAATTACTATTAAAGCTGGCCCCAGTAATCGAAGCGCCTGTGGCGTATGATATGGCTAATACTGAGTTTATTCAGGTACCAGGTTTTCAGGGTTTTTAGTGTTTATTCGGCAGTCTTGCTCGGCAGTCTTCTTCATAAGAAACGGAATTTGTAAAGTGAAACACTTTGTAGTTATAGCAGAGACTGAGACACATGAGAGCAGGCTGAAAAAACGGAGGCAACGAAAGCTGCGTTCGCACGCGTCCGACTGATCCGGCCCGCATGAAGCTGCATTTTGCTCAATCCGGCCCGTGACCTAAAATGAGTTTGACACCCCTGGCTTAGGGTAACTTGTATCATTGCCTGATTAACTGCTGTGGGAAACCTATTGTGTCTTGTATTCCTTATGGCACCTGCAAAATAAGCATTAAAAAAGAGTGGCTATTTCCAAGGGCAGGAAGCTTTGGATGGTAAGCCTGTGCCTGTCTGCATCCAGACATAGTAGAAGTTAAAACTGTTATACGAACAATTTATGATTGATAAAATTAACGATACTCTTCTGTAGAGAAATTAAGGGGGGGTGAACCCACATGTATCTGTGTACATGACTGCATGATATAAAAAAACTGTATTTGCTTCAGGAGGGAGAGACCCTCGAGAGAGAGTGTTTAAGGAGTGTTCTCTCGAGTAACTTGCTAATAAAGAGTTAAAGTTACTTTCACCATAGTACGTGGTATCTTTGCATCGAGTAGATCGAAAGAAATTTACAACACACCTAGTCACTAGTCACAGAATTCCAGGCAGAACATACTCCACCTACTACCACTAGTCACAGAATTCCAGGCAGAATATATCCCAGCTACTACCACCCTCAACCTTTTGTAGTAAAGCCAATTCAAAATCCATGCAGCCAAGTTTCTGTCAATCCCATACCACAAGACCTCTGGATGAGTCAACAATGGAAAATCTTGTCAAATGTCTTACTAAAATCTACCACTCTACCACCCTCAGACTTCTCCCTCTGAAACTACCAATTTCAAATACTATCTCACTTCCCACCTCATTTTTTCATGTTCTGCTCTTCCCTTCTCAGTCTGTGGCCATAGAAGAGACAGCAGGATGAAGTGTTACCTCCCGGATGCCACAGTCCAGGATATATCAGTGCATATTCTCAAGGGGGAGGGTGAATAGCCAAGAGTTCATGGTGCATATTGGTGCCAATGACATAGGCAGAAAAGGGGAAGAGGTCTTATGCAGTGAGTGTAGAGTTAGAAAAGAGGCTGAAGAGAAAGATCTCCAAGGTAGTGCACTCCAGAGTATTATGGGTAAGGGAGATGAACTTCGAGCATGGATCAGTATATGGAACTATGATGTTATAGCCATTACTAAACTTGGTTGAGAGAGATGGGCAGGAATAGGTTCACAAAATGTTTACAAAGTTTCAGAAAAGATAAAGGAGGTAAGGGGCAGGGGGAGTTGAACTACAAATCAGGGACAATCTCACAGCTGCATTCAGGGGATACATAATGAAGGGTTCAGAGACGGAATCCATTTGGGTAGAACTCAGGAACAGGAAGAGTGTAATTACACTGTTGGGATTGTACTACAGACCCTGGGAGATTGAGGAACAGATACATAATCAGATTAAGGAAACGTGTAGAATATAGGGTTGTTTTCATGGGAAATTTCAACTTCCCAAATATAAACTGGGTCCTTCTTAGTGCAAGGGGTTTAGATGGGGTAAGACCATAAGATTTAGGAGAAGTAGGCCTAAAGTAGGCCCATCGAGTCTGCTCCACCATTCAATCATAGGCTGATCCACTTCATCCAGTCATCCCCACTCCCCTGCTTTCACCCCATACATTTTGATACCCTAGCTAATCAAGAACCCATCTATCTCTGCCTAAAATACACCCAATGACTTGGCCTCCACAGACGCTCATGGCAACGAATTCCACATATTTACCACCCTCTGACTAAAACAATTTCTCCGCATCTCAGTTCTAAAAGGACGTCCTTCAATCCTGAGGTCTCTTATCTTAGAATCTCCTACCGTGGGAAATAACTTTGCCATATCTAATCTGTTCAGGCCTTTTAACATTTGGAATGTTTCTCTGAGATCCCCCCTCATTCTCCTCAGCTCCAGTCAATACAGCCCAAGAGCTGCCAGACATTCCTCATACAGTAACCCTCTCATTCCTGGAATCATTCTCGTGAACCTGCTCTGAACCCTCTCCAATGTCAATATATCCTTTCTAAAATAAGGAGCCCAAAACTGCACACAATACTCCAAGAGTGGTCTCACGAGTGCCTTAAGCAGCCTCAACATCACATCCTCCCATATACTTAATGCCAAGAAAAAAGTCTGTACATGTTCAGTACAGACGCAACCATCATAGCTCTTCTGGGAATGCTGATGCCGCCTCTTGAGGCTGTAGCGCTCTACATAGCTAGCCAGCCATTCCTTACTAGCTTTAAACTCCTTCCTCTCACTCACAACACAAGTACGAACGAGACGTGAGGCGAACAATGCTCAAACAACGAGTAATACTTATAATTTCTAAATTACGATACTTATAATACCTAATACAATGGAAATGCTATGTAACTAGTTGTTACACTATATTGTTCAGGGAATAAGGACGCTTTGGAGGAGGCTCAGGATCTGTGGAGGTTGAGGGCTGAGGACCACTTCGGCAAGCAACATGCCACTTTTCAAAAGATCTAAGATTTCTACTTTCTTGGCGAGAGATAACACTTTATGTTCCCTCTTAGCCTTTGAGGAACTGCTTTGACCACTTAATTGCTTTTTAGGAGCCATTTTTTCACAGAAACAAAGTAGTGACCGAACGAGAACAATGCTCAAACGAGTGCGGGAGAGAGAACTTACAGGTTTTCCCAATCTGCGGTTGGTTGAATCCGTGCATGCAGAACCCACGGATAAGGAGGGCCTTGGAAACCCATGGCCTAAAAAGGGAGAGTCAGCATGGCTTTGTGTGGGTCAGGTCATGTCCATAAGACCATAAGACACAGGAGCAGAATTAGGCAATTCAGCCCATCGAGCCTGCTCCGCCATTTCATCAAACCCATTCAACCCCATACACCTGCCGTTGCCATATCCTTTGATGCCCTGACCAATCGGGAAACTATCAACTTCCACTTTAAATGTACCAACGGACTTGGCCTCCACCACAGTTTGTGGCAGAGCATTCCACAGTTCAGTACACTCAAGCTAAAAAAAAAACCCTCACCTCTGTTCTAAACAGTCATCCATCAATTTTGAGGTTGTGTCCTCTAGCTCTGGATACTCCCAACATAGGAAACATCCTCTCCACATCCATCTTATCTAGTCCTTTCAACATTTGGTATGTTTCAATGATATCCCCACACATTCTTCTAAATTTCAGTGAGTTCAAGCCCATAGCTACCAAATGCTTCTCATATGTTAACCCCTTCATTTCCAAAATCATCTCGTGAACCTCCTCTGGACTCTTTCCAATGACAAAACATCTTTTCTGAGATAAGGGGCCTAAAACTGTTGTCAATACTCCAGTGCGGCCTGACTAGTGTCTTCTAAAGGCGTAGCATTACTTCCTTGTTTTTATATTCTATTCCCCTTGAAATAAATGCCAACATTGTATTTGCCTTCTTATCACAAACTCAACCTGTAAATTAATTTTCTGGGCATCTTGAACGAGGACTCCCAAGTCCCTCTGATATTTGAATTTTCTCCACATCGAGATAGTAGTCTGCACTATTATTCATTTTACCACAATGCATTATCATACATTTCCCAATACTGTATTCCATCTGACACTGTTTTGCCCATCCCACTCTTATAATCTAAGTCCTACTATAATCGCATTGCTTCCTCAGCAGCACCTACCCCTCCACCTATCCTCATATCATCCACAAACTTTGCCACAAAGCCATCAATTCCACTATCTAAAACATTAACAAACAATGTGAAAAGTAGCAGAACCAATACTGACCCGAGGAACACCACTAGTCACTGGCAGCCAACCAGAAAAAGCCCCCTTTATTCACTCACTGCATTCTGCCTGTCAGCCACTCCTCTATCCATGCCAGTATATTTCCTGTAACACCATATTATTTTATATTGTTATGCAGCTTCAAGTGTGGCACCTTTTGAAATGCCTTCTGAAAATCCAGGCAAATGACATTCACTGCCTCTCCTTTGTCAACCCTGCCGGTTACTTCCTCAAAGAACTCTTTGTCATGTAAGATTTCCTTTCACAGAAACCATGCTGACTTTGACTTATTTTACTATTAGTCTCCAAGTACCCTGAAACCTCATCCTTATTAATAGACTTCAACACTTTTCCAATCACTGATGTTAGGAAATTATAGGCCAGTTAGCCTTTCTTTTGTCTTCTTCCCTTCTTAAAGAGTGAAGTGATATTTACAATCTTCCAGTCCTCTGGGACCATGCCAGAATCAAGTGATTATTGAAGGATCACGACCAATGCGTCCATTTTCTCTTCAGCAACCTCTCAGGACTCTGAGATGTAGTCCATCTGGTCCAGGTGACATCCACCTGAAGAATTTTGAGTTTGTAATTACTTTTTCCTTAGTAATAGCACTGGTCTCACTCCTGCTCCTGACATTCAAGGTCCTCTGGCACACTGCTAGTTTCTTCCACAGTGAAGACTGATGCAAAATACTCATTAGGTTCATCTGCATTTCTTAGTCCCCCAATACTACCTCACCAGCATCATTTTCCAAGAGGTCCAAGATCAATTCTCACCTCTCTTTTACTCTTTATACACCTGAAAAAACTTCTAGCATCCTTCTTTATATTATCGGCTAGTTTGCCCTCATATTTCATCTTTTGCCTTCTTAAAGCTTTTTAATTACTTTTTGTTAGATCTTAAAAAGCTTCCCGATCATCCAACTTCCCACTCACTTTTGCTACCTCATACACCCTTTCCTTGGCTTTTATGCAATCCTTAACTTCTCTCGTCAGCCACAGTTGCCTACCCCTGCCATTTAAGAACAAATTCTTCTGTGGGTTACAATTACCCTGCGCCATGTGAACTATTCCCAGAAACTTCAGCCACCTCTGCTCTGCTGTCAATCCCACCAGTATCCTCCTCCAATCTACCTTGAGTGTCAGAAAACTGAATTTTTTGAAAAGATGATGAGATTGATTGATAAAATTAGGGCAGTGGGTTTTGTCTGTATGGATTTTATTAAGATGTTTGAGGAAGTCCCTCATGGGAGGCTAATCCAAAAGATTAAGATGCATGGGATCTGGAGCGAAATGGCTGCTTGGATTCAGAACTACCGTAGATTCCGGACTACAGAGCGCACCTGATTAAAAGCCGCTGGCTCTAATTTTAGAAATAAAATCAATTTTTTAATTGTAAAGGCCGCACCGGATTTTAGGCCGCACCGCTACTTTTAAATATACATACGTATCGGTAACACAAATTACGTTGCATATACTTTTTTACTGAACAGCACGAACAACATTCCAATATCTCCTAGCGACTGGTAAAAATATATATACTGCAGCCTACCAGGAAAAGTTATTGATCGCCTTTAACTTAAAAGCAGCGTTTTCGCTCGGGTCTGACGCACTCGCGTAACGCGATCGGGTCTAATCGGGACTGACGCGCTTGCGTAACGCGATCGGGTCTAATCGGGTCTGACGCGCTTGCGTAACGCGATCGGGTCTAATCGGGTCTGATGCGCTCGGGTCTGACGCGCTTGCGTAACGCGATCGGGTCTAATCGGGTCTGATGCGCTCGGGTCTGACGCGCTTGCGTAACGCGATCGGATCTAATCGGGTCTGATGCGCTCGGGTCTGACGCGCTCGGGTCTGACGCGCTTGCGTAACGCGATCGGGTCTAATGCGCTCGGGTCTGACGCGCTCGGGTCTTGCTTTTCTTCGAGTATTTTCCATGTTGATGAGGGTGAGTACAAATGACTGATTTACAATAATTTAATTGTGAAAGTGCGCTTGATTTATCGTACAATTTCATTGGACCTCTGTGAACTACTCATCAATTTTATTGGTCTACTGTTACGAGGCAAAATGTTTACGAGGCGGCATGAAAAAAAACCATGTATTAGCCGCTCTGGATTAAAGGCCGCAGAGTTCAAAGCTGTTCAAAATGTGGGAAAAAAGTAACGGCTTATAATCCGGAATCTACGGTACCTTACACATAGAAGACAGAGAGTAGTGGTTGAAGGAACTTAATCGAGCTGGAGGTCTGTAATTAATGCATTTCCTCAGGGATCTGTACTGGGTGGCAGGTGCCGATGCTTTTTTTTTTGCTGGTGGGGGGGAATTTGCTGGTGGTGGCTGATTGTTGCTTGCTGCCACTTACGCACGGAAGGGAGGGGAGCTGGGGAAGACTTTGGAGTTCTAACATTTAACTGTCATTCATTCTTTGGGGCACTCCTCTGTTTTTGAGGATGGTTGCAAAGAAAAAGCGTTTCAGGATGTATATTGTATACATTTCTCTGACATTAAATTGTACCTTTGAAACCTTCAAATACAGTATGATATAGATCATTTACAGATATAGGCTGAGAAATGGCAGATAGAGTTTAACACAGATAAATGTAAAAGGTTGCACCTTGGTAGGTTAAATGCAAGGAGACAGTACACTGACACTGTTAATAGCAGGATCCTTAACAGTGCTGCAGAGCAGAGAGATCTTGGGATCCAAGTTCATAGCTCCTTGAAAAGTGACCACACAGGTTGATAAATGGTTACAAAGACTTATGGAATGCTTACTTTTAATGGTCAAGGCACTGAGTTCAAAAGTCAAGAGGTTATGTTACAACTTTTTAAAACCTCTGGTTAGGCCACATCTGGAGTATTGAATACAGTTCTGGTCAACCCACTATAGGAAGGATGTTGAATCTCTGCAGAGTGTGTAGAGGTGGTTTACCAGGATGTTGCCTGGTTTAGAGGGGATGTGCTATCAAGAGAGGCTGGATAAACTTGGGATGTTTTCTCTGGAGCACTGGATGCTGAGCGGAGATCTGATAGACAATTGTAAGATTATGAGAGGCAAAGATAGAGTGGACAATGATTATCTGGTTCCCAGGGTTGAAATGTCTAATACCAGAGGGCATGCACTGAAGGTGTGAGGGGCTAGGTTCAAGAGAGGTGTGAGCGGTAAAATTTTTACTTAAAAGTTATGGATGCTCAGAATGTGCTGCCTGATAATACATGAAAGGGTTTTAAGAGATGTTTGGATTGGCACATGGATGTAAGGAAAATATTGGGATATGGACATTGTACAGGTAGGAGAGATTAGTGTTTAGGTGTTTTCAATTTGCTCTTTAGCTGGTTTGGCACAATATTGTGAGCTAAATGGCCTGTTTGCCCACGACCCCTTTCCCCTTGCTCCCATTCTCTCTGCCCATCCTTGATCCACTCGCACTGCCTTTAATCTCTTTGCACCCTATCTGCCTCCCAATACTTCACACAGCTTCATTTCCTCATCCCACTCCCACCAATTCTTCACCTTCTCTGCATCCCCTACTTTCTCACCCGTTTTCCCTTCCCACCCAAAACTCAAATTCAACTTACCCCTGCTTCGCCCTCAGTGCTCTCTCCTACTTCAACTCACTTGTCTTCTCCCTCCTTATTCCACATCACGCTTTCTCCACTCTCCAATCCCTTTTACCCCCTTTCCCACTTCCTCTCCCTCCAACCCTTTCTCCCATTTTTCCATCTCACCCTACCCACAAGCACTCTCCACATTCTTCTTTGCTCCTACCGTCCTTTACTCCTGACATCTGGCCCTATGCCACTTTCATCCCCTCCACAGAGTACAGCACAGGAACAGATGCTCCAGCCCACAATGTCTGTGACACCGTAACACCAATTCAAAATGCGTATCAGCCTACATGTGGTCTATATTCCTCTATTCACTGCCTGTTCATGTATTTGCCCGAAATACCTCTTAAACGTTACTATATTTACATCCCCACCACCCCTGGCTGGACATTCCGGGCACCCATCACTCTGTGTGAAATAAAAATTTACTTTGAATATCAGCTTCAAACATTCCCTGTGATCTACAGCATTTGATATGCTGGGAACAAGACTACCTACCCTGTTGATGCTTCTCATAATTTTATAAATTTCAATCATGTGTCCCAATGGTCTCCAATGCACCTGAGAAAGCAATTCAAGTTTGTTTGACCTCTCCTGGCTAATACTCTCTAAACCAGACAACATCCCAGTGAATGTCTTCTGCGCCCTTTCCAAAGTCTTCCCATAATGAGACAACCAGAAATGAACATGAATATAGCCTGCCAAAAGTTTTATACAGCTGCAACATAAATTCTTGATTTTTCTACTGACACCCCAAATGAAGAAGGCAAATACTATACATGCCATCTTTAGCACCCTCATTTCAAGAAGCTATGAACTTTCACTCTCAGATCCTTCTGTAAAGCACTTCTCAGCCCATCACCCATGCTTTCCCTATTTCTTACTCCCCCACTCTATTCCTTATCTATCCCATTCACATTTTCTCCCCTCACTTCCATCATCTCCCTCTTCTCTAACCACCTCTCAACTTTCATTCTTCCCTTAGTTCTGGTCCAATCCCCTAACATTCCCATTCTCTCCATTCAGCTCCTAATCTCTTACCACCACTTTATTTCTCCCCCCTTCATTCCCATCAATAACCAATATTCCTTAACTTAATATCTTCCCACATTCTCTCCTACACTCCCAACTCTATCTCCACACCATTTTCTTTCCCTCCATTCTCACACCAATCTAAACCCATTTGGGTCCTTCACTGTCTTCAGCTGCTCACTCCTGTTTTATCCTGTCCTCTCCCTCACATACTACTTCCTTCACCCCCCCATACCTGTTGTCCCCATTCCCACCCTCTCTGTGCTAACCAGCCGACACCTGCTTTAAACCTCATTTCTTCCGCGCTCTCCTATTCTCTCTATGCTGTCCCATTTACCCAACTCTCGCCACCAATTGCTTTCTCTCCTCACAATTGGTTCTCTGACCAATCTCACCTCAGTTCTCTCCACCCATTCCTGTGATGTCCTGCCTATTCCTTCCACATGATCACCACCCGTCAACACCCACGACCTCTCCCCACTTCTTTTCTCTCCCTTCGCCCATTATCCCACCAATTCCCTTCTCTCTTGCCCGCACATCCGAACATCGCCTGCCCCTCATGTTTCTCCTCACACAGTTCCCCCAAGGATCAGTTCTCTACACCCCTGTTCTTTCCCCACCTGTGCTCCCCAACTTCTTCCTACAGGACTGCGCGGCCTCCTCCGCAGGCTCGGGGCCCGCACTCACCAATCAGCCTTCGCATTTCTTCCACGCTCAGGTAGACGTTGAACCCGGGGCCGTTGGAATAGACAACGGCAAAGCAGCAGCTCCAGAGCAGCAACAGCACTTGCTCGATCCCGCACCTCCAGTCGCGGCCCGCCATTCGGCAGCGGTAAAGCCGCCAAACTGCGCGCTCCGCAAGCGGTGGAGCCGCCTAACCTCCGCTCTGCTGCATGGCGGCCGGCCCGGCACACAATCACTAGGCGCAGGCGCGGCAGCGGTGGCCAGACGGGATCGAGCACGGCAGCGGGGGCGCGCGCAGAGCCCTAACCTCCCAGTCACCTATTTCCTGCCTAGCCTAACTCAATCTCTTATCCCCTCTCTAACTTTCTCTCTAACACTTAGCCAACCATCACACACAAAATGCTGGAAGTCAGCAGGCCAGGCAGTAGCTATGGAAAAGAGTAAACAGCCGACTTTTCAAGACCTGAAAAAAGGATGAGAAGTCAGAGTTAGGAGGTGGGAGAATGGGAGGAAGGGAGGAATAAGTAAAAGGTAGTAGTCTCCCCCGATAACCACATATGCACCAGATGTACCGACCTGCAGCTCCTCAATAAATAAGTTAAGGAACTGGAGCTGCAGCTTGATGACCTTCAGCTCATACAGGAAACTGATCAATAGGAGCTACAGGGAGGTAGGTAGCAGGAGACAGGTAACTGGGTGAGTGTCATGAGAGGGGAAAGGAAATGAGCAGCTAGTGCAGAGTACCCTTGTGGCTGTTCAATAATAAGTATACTGCTTTGGAAACTGTTGAGGATGACTCCCTGTATAGCCATGACTGTATTGCCACCCACAGCTCCAATCTGCAAATTCGATTTGCCGATGACACTACATTGAGCCTTATCTCAAACAATAATGAGGTGGTCTACAAGGAAGAAGTTATCTCGCTGACACAGTGGTGTCAAGAAAATAACCTCTCCCTCAATGTCGCAAAAACAAAGGAGCTGGTTGTGGATTACAGGAGGAATGGAGACGGGCATCAATGGATCTGGGGTAGAGAGGGCAAACAGCTTTAAGTTCCTTGGCATCCACATCACTGAGGACCTCAGCTGGTTTGTACACACCAGCAGTGTGGTGTACATAATAGTGCCTCTTTCACCTCAGACAGTTGAGGAAGTTTGGTATGGACCCCCAAATCCTAAGAACTTTGTACAGGGGCACATTTGAGAGCATCCTGACTGGCTGCATCACTGCCTGGTATGGGAACTGTACCTCCCTTAATCACAGGACTCTGCAGAGAGTGGTGTGGACAGCCCAGCGTGTCTGTAGTTGCGAACATCCCATGATTCAGGGCATTTACAAGGACAGGTGTGTAAAAAGGGCCAGAAGGATTATTGGGGACCCAAGCCAACCCAACCACAATCTATTCCAGCTGCTCCCATCCGGGAAGCAGTACCACAGCATAGAAGCCAGGGCCAACAGGCTCTGGGACAGCTTTTTCCACAAGGCCATCAGACTGATGAACTCACACTGACTTGAGAGTACTCTATGTTACATTGACTGTTCTATTACTATGATTCCATATTGCACATTTAGATGGAGATGTAACGTAAAGATTTTTACTCCTCATGAGTGAAGGATGTAAGAAATAAAGTCAATTCAATTCAACACCAAGGGACTGGCTCAGAAGAGAACAGAGGTGAAAACGATTGTGGTAGTGATAAGAGATTCCATAGTTAAAGGAGTAGAGAATAGAGACATCTGGATTATTGTTGCCTCCCAGGTGCTAGGGTCAGGGATGTCTCAGACTGGTCCAACACATTTCAAATGGGGAGGGTGATCAGCCAGAAATCTTGATACATATTGGCAACATTGATATGGTAGGAATGATGAGGATGTCCTAAAGAGGGATTTTAGAGAGCTAGGTAGAAAGCTGAAAAACAGGACCTCTAGGGTAGTAATCTCTAGATTGCTGTCCATGCCGTGTGCCAGAGAGGGTAAGAATAGGATGATTTGCAGATGAATGTGTGCTGAAAAACTAGTGCAGAGAGCCACTAAACCAGGCAGCATCCTGGTAAACCTCTTCTGCACCCTCCCCAAAGCCTATGCTGGAGGAACCAGAACTATGTGCAACACTCCAGATACGGCCTAAGCAGAGTTTTACAAATTTGCAACATGACATCTTGACTTTTGAACCCAATGCCCTGACAAATAAAAGCAAGCGTTCCATAAGCCTGATAGAATTCACCCTGCAATTTGTGAAGGAGAAGCTAAGGTCAAATGTATCAGTATTACAGTGCAGTAAATGGAATTTCACAGGCATGAGAGAGGAGCTGGCCAAAATTATTGGAAGGTAACACTAGCAAGGATGTTGACAGAGCAACATTGACTGGAGTTCCGGGAGCAATTTGGAAGGTACAGGATAGATTCTATATATCCCAAAGAAGAAGACATATTCTAAAGGCAGAATGATGCAACCATGGCTGACAGAAGTCAAAGCCAACATAAAAGGTAAAGATACAGCATATAACACAGCAAAAATTAGTGGGAAGTTAGATGATTGGGAAACTTTAAAAAAAAAACAGAAGGCAACCAAAAAAAGTAATAAAGAAGGAAAAGATGGAATACAAAGGTAAGCAAACCAATAATATTAAAGAGGATGGAAAAAGTTGCTTCAGTTATAGAACATGTAAAAGAGAGGTGAGACTAGATATCGAACCACTGGAGAATGATGTCAGAGAGTTGGAAATGGGGGACAAAGTGGATGTACTGAATAAGTATTTTGCATCAGTCTTCACTGTGGAAGACACTAGCAGCTTGCCAGAAATTCAAGAGTGCCAGGTGGCAGAGGAGAGTGAAGTTGCCATTAAAAGGGAGAAGGTTCTTAGGGAATTGAGAGGTTTGAAGGTAGATAAATCTCCTGGACCAGCTGGTTTACAGCCCTGGCTTCTGAAAGAGGTGGCTGAAGAGTTTGTGGAGACATTAGTAATAGTCTTTCAAAAATTAATGGATTCTGGAATGATTCTGGAGGACAGAAAAATTGCAAATGTCACTCCACTCTTCAAAAAGGGAGAGAGGCAGAATAAAGTAAATTATAGTCCAGTTAGTCTGACCTCAGTGGTTGGAAAGATGTTGGATTTGACTATAAAGCATGTGATTTTGGGGTACTTGAAGGCACATGATAAAATAGGCCATAGTCAGCATGGTTTCCTTAAGGGAAAACCCTGCCTTATGAATCTGTTGGAACTCTCTGAAGAAATAACAATCAGGATAGACAAAGGAGGATGGGTGGATGTTGAAAGGCTTATCACAGGAGGAGCATTTGATGGCTCTGGGCTTACACTCACTGGAATTCATAAAAATGAGGGGATATGTCATTGAAACCTATCAAATGTTGAAAGGTCTCGATAAAATAGATGTAGAGAGGACGTTTCCTATGGTGGGGGAGTCTAAGAACAGAGGACACAGCCTCAGAATAGAGGGACATCAATTTAGAACAGAGATGAGGAGGAATTTCTTTTGCCAGAGACTAGTGAATCTGTGGACTCATTGCCACAGTCTTTGGGTATATTTAAGGCATAGGCTGTTAGACTCTTGATTAGTGAGGCATGAAGAGATACGAGGAAAAAGCAAGAGATTGAGGCTGAGAAAGAAATGAATCAGCTATGATGAAATGGCAGAGCAGATTCGATGGACCAAATGGCCTAATTCTGCTCCTATATCTCATGGTCTTATGGGACGGGTTGTGGAGCAACTTATGTCTTGTACCCAATCTTTCACTGTCCAGATTGCCTCCTCCTTCTGCATGAAGACTTGATGCCTCCTGGTTCTGCGTGAATTCTTTTAGATCCCAGCCGAGGCTACTCATCAGGGCACATTCAATGAGCCGGCTGCTTTCAACTGCATCTACTAGTGGCCCAGTTAGAGGTGACAGCAGACGTTTACTGCTGACAATTAGATGGAAGTCCACTGTGTTCCTATCCACCCAGTTTCATTGAGTTGTTGTAGAGACTTCAGAAGCTGCCTCTTACTGCTGGACTTCAAAGCTACTGTTGGCGTGCTGGACTGCAGTGCCCCAGAAAAGGGTGATGGATTTTACCAGGTTCATGATCATTTTCAGCTTCTTGGCTTCATCCATTGCCCCTTTTCCCCGAAGGCAGAATTGGTTGGTGAAAGGTGGAATAAAATTACGGGGAGATTGCCATAAAGGTAGTTGCTGTGACATAATAAAATTTGGACACACTGAATTGTACAGCTAGAAGAGATTGTGTTTAATTTGACATCATGTTTGGCACAGCCAAAGGGCTTATTGCTATACTGCACTGTTCTATTTTCCATGAATATGAGTGAGAATAGTTGGTGTTCATGGACATCTTGGAATCTAGCTCCGAGACCATCTCAGATAGAGCAGAGGATGGAGAATGAGGAGAAGTTCTTCCTGTCACAGTTCGCTCTGTTCACTCTCACACACCCGCCAATTACTTTGGTGCACTGCTGCTGATGGATTCCATTCATCCTCAGATACTGGCTCATTCCAATTGCCCACGGACACTAACAGCCAACGGTGATGATACATTCAGGTAGGGTACTATGTTAATTGCTTCAGCGCAGCAGAGGCCAGGTCAGTCTTAGTAACTGATCTACATATGGTGTTGTTTATTTGTTCAAAGGAACTCAGAAACAGAAGAATGAATGGCAGATTTTGGCTGGTGAGGAGAGTAAGACTGCTGATAAAGGGATGGTGTTTTCTTGGTGACAAGGTTCCGTCCTAGGAGTCCTTACAGCACTTTAGATACAAACTGACCCTCTCACTTTAATACACTTTAAGCAATGCACAACTGGAATTCCTCATAACTTAGAGACCCTTCTTGAGTTTCAATTATTCTGTGGGCATTCTAGAAGCCAAGATGTGGATCGATAGAGCTCCGTGTGAAAAGGCAGTTCTGTCAATTTTCTCATTCTGCTCCCCTAGTTGCAGTAATAAGGTGATCAGATATTGGGAATAATGCAGGAGAATGGGGCTGAGAGGAAAAATAATTCTGGGCTTCTGAGGAAACCTTTACTTCCCACATGTAGGCCATTGCCCAAAACACCGCAGGCTGTTATTGCTGAAGCATAAAGGTGGATAACTTAGGCACATAGAAAGGTCATCCTTGTGCAATTTCAGGGCAAAAGTAGCAGACAGGACAATCATTCATTTGAGCTTTGAAAGGGTCTCCAACACCTCTGTCCTAAAGCCAACCTTGTGAGGTGCTTGTCCTGCAGGAGCTCAGTGAAAACTGACAGCACAAGTACAGTTCTCAGCTAAGTCATCATACCATCCCTCCCTTTCTCATCATCCTCATCACAGAACAGATACCAACGCTTACAGATGGATCAGAGTTTCAAACAGCCACACTTGCATCCACTTATACTGTACCTCACAGTGAAGATTCACAGTGAATGATGCAATGGGGGTAAGGCAGCATTCTTACTGCTGAGGCAATTTGCCTAATTCCAGGTGTTCTGGATGAATCAGTGTTGGATGGACTTCATGGCTGGCACACTACTGTTCTCAAGTCTCTGTTCACTTCAATCAAATTTCCCATTGGTCAAATTTTTTTTGACACAAGTGCACAGGTGCTCTGAAATAGAACATGCAGATGAAAACTACAATCCCTGTCCTTGATAAAGAGACAAGGAGAAGGGGAAACTGGTGCAGAGCAGCGTGGTCTGGTAAATGGAGAGGGGTGCTGATAGTCACCAGGTCATGATAACTGTCCATAAACCAAACTCTTTGTAAGACTGGAAATTAACAATAGAAGTATGTGAGACACCTGAGATGGGAAAGTGAGTAGGCATGGGACGAGTGGCTGCCAGTCGGCCTCAAAAACTGACAGAGTGAGTGAGTGAATCTGCTTGCTACTCTCACCTCTTCTCGGATCTATCCAGCCCATGATTGTTACGGTTCGAGGTTGGGGAGAGAAGGACAAAGAAGTGTTTGTTTTCCACCCAGTAGAAGATACATACAGCCCCATGGAAGCCAGTAAATCCATCCCCATCCATCCATTGCTCTCCCAAATGCTGGTCTGTATGTATGTATGTATAGTCTGTTTGTAAGTTCAAGCCTTAGGAGGGTCTGTACATAGTGCAAGAAAGAAATTGGAATGGAGATGGGGACAGGATAAAGAGTTGCTCCATGTCGCTGATGCACTAAAGCTTGAAGACAGAGTTGGAAAAGTGAGTGTCCAATGGAGGGGAAAGTAAGATGAAGCTGGGGATCAGGAACAGAGATGCACAGAGTCAGGAGAACTCTGTTAAGCTGCTGAGAATGTGAGAGGGACAGAGCAGAAAAATAAAAATGGGCTAGGGAATGGAGGAGCAATTACAGAGAGAAACAGTTCTCAGGGTTGTGAAAAGGGAAAGTCGGTGCAGGAGGTGGAGACAGTGAAATACACAGAGCAGCAGAGTCAGCGAGGGAGAGAGAGAGCAGAGGGACAGAGAGAGAAATGGAAGAGAGGCTGA